>NW_007252334.1:291488-316227 GCF_000164805.1 Carlito syrichta
GGCCACCGCAGCCTCGACCTGCTGGGCTCCAGCGATCCTTCTGCCTCAGCCTTCCAAGTTACTGGAACTACAGGCGCGCGCTACCACACCCGGCTAATTTTTTGATTTATTGTAGAGGTGAGGTCTCGCCAAGTTGCCCAGGCGGGTCTCGAACCTGCGGGCTCAGGCAATCCAGTCACCTCAGCCTCCCAAAGTGCGGGATTACAGGCTGAGCCACTGAGCCCGGCTGAGACTCTGATTTAAAAAAAAAAAAAGACAGTATATTACCAGCAAAGACAAAAAGAAATTAAAGTTCTAGAACAGATACATATATACAATTGCATTTTTAATTTCATATATTTTTAAACATACATATACAGGTTTTTTTGAAAGAAGAAATAGACTAAAACATTAACAGTTACTGTCTTTACAGGAACTAACTGTGAGCAATTTCAATCACTCTCTATATCATAAGATGACAACCTTGATGTGTAAAGAGCTTTTCAGATCTTAAATCTTTGTCACAACTATCCAACTCTGCTATTGCAGTAGGAAGCAGACAGAGACAAAATGTAAACAAACGAGAATGTCTGCATTCCAATAAAACTTTATTTAGACAATGGAAGGTGGCCTGGCTTTGGTCTGTGGGTTCTAAGCTCCCAAGCCCTGCTCAGCATCTGTAAACCCAGAAGAAGGGCTCAGACAGAAAAAAGTCCAAAGAATGACGAACATACATAGTTGCTTGCAGCATGTATGTCTAAGCTTCTAAAACCCTTTAAATAATCTAATCTTATATGCCTCATTTGGCAGGTTTCAGTGGCTCAGCCTGTAATCCCAGCACTTTGGAAGGCCGAGGCAAGTGGACTGCCTGAGCCCACAGGTTCGAGACCCACCTGGACAACTTGGTGAAGACCCCATCTCTACAATAAATCAAAAATTAGCCGGGCGTGGTAGCACACGCCTATACTTCCAGCTGAGGCGGAAGAATTGCCGGATCCCAGCAGGTCGAGGCTGTGGTGGCCGGGAGTGGCCACTGCACTCCAGTCTGGGCGACGGAGTGAGACTCCAACTCAAAAAAAACAACAACAAAAAAAAGAATATGTCTCGTTCAAAGTCATATTTCAGAAACAATTTATCTGTAAATGGCGTTTTTATGGGATGGAGCCTGCCATCTTGTGGTCAGGTAGAAGAACAGCCTGCATGGTCTCCACTTCCCTTTATTACTAGAGTATACACAGCTCACTGGAGCCACTTTTTGAACATTTGATGGGGGTGTGGGTACCACAATGATATGATGGGCCAATGAAGTCAACAGAAACAGAGTTATCAATTTTCTGAAGCCATAACTTGTGAAATTCTTTCAGGAATCACAGGGCTTCTGCTCTCTCAGCAAGACAAGCTTAGAAAAGATTTGAGAAACAATAGGCAGGACAAGAACAATTACTTATCGCTTAGATTTCGAAACACAGAAAGCTCTAAAAAAATAATTTACAAAACCCCAACTTACTAAATCAACGCAAACCCTAAGACCTGGTCACGGAGAAGTAAATGACAGCGAGCCATGCTGTTCATTTGTTTGCACTCACTTTTTCACTGACCAAGAACAGGTTGCCTGTACAATGAACCACATGCAAAGGGCTGGGAAGAAAAAGATGAGGAACATAAACCCAGTCCCAGGAGACAAACTCAAGAGAAAGAGATAACAAGCAAGAAAGAATCAGATAATAACGATTAGACTCCCACATGGAAGTCAGATATGCAGGGTCATGGGGGCCTGGAGCGGGAAGCTAGCTCTGTGCGGTCCCTGGAAGACATCAAAGGACAGGTAACACTCAAGCTGCTTCTATCAGAATGAGTCCAGGTGGCCGGAAGTGAGGGCAGGGAGTGGGGAAGGAAGCTGCTCAGTGGATGGGGCAGGCAGGGTTCTGCTGATGGGTTCAAGTTCAGATTTCAGGTTGTAAGAGCAAGAGACAGAGTAAAGAGCTCTGTGCACATTCCCCTCTGGGTATGCCAATGCACATCCTCCTCTTACACAGCAAGGAAAGCAGGGCTAGGTGGTTGAAGGGATGGTGACAGGAAAGACAGGAGTAGAACCCAGAGCTCCAGCATCTTCTATGACTCCTAGCGCGTCTGTGTCTCCACATCTCTATCCACAGCCAGCAAATGATGGCCTCTCACCATGCACCTTTCTCCAAAATGACAAACAGCAGAAGCATCATAAAGCTTCCCATGGGTAACAGGTAGATTTGCAGCAAAAGAGCTAATTCCACGAGAAAAAAAATTTCAACAGGAAGCACAGGGTCAGTAATCAGCCCATCTCACACGTTTTACACCGCCTGCTAGACCCAGGAATTCCAGTGAGATATACAAGCAGTATGACAAGCTTCCCCAGCCGTGGCTGAACGGAACTCAGACTTGCCCGCAGTGCGTTCTGCAGCCCTACCTGGGTTGCTGGTGAGAAAGGCAAGGGGGCTCTCGCCGAGGTCCACAGGGCCGTCTGCGCGGTGGGGTGGGCTTTCCAGCAGCTCCGCTCCTCCCTCCAGCTCGGGGTAGGTCCTCACCAGGAGGTCCAGGGAGGGCTGTGAGAGGAAATCTTTGAGCATAGATGAGTTCAGGGTGCCGGCACCACGATTATTGATCTCAAGAATCTCATCTCCCGCCTTCAGGCCTGCCAACGCAAGATGGAAAATTTTTAATTTCACACATACATACAATCAGAACACAACAGCTTAGAAGCACCGTCGTAAAGGGCACACCTGTCATGGGCCTCACGGCCCAGGAACTGCTGCAAACAGGCTGCAGAGCTCAAAAGTGCTCATCAGGGGATCCCATGGGCCTCAGCTTTGGAAGGTTCTAGACTCGGGCTATGGCACGGCTGTCCTCAATACACTAACCAAACAAATGTACTCCTTTAATCTGTGTGTTCTAAGCATCTGCTAATTTCTCTTTGCAAATGCTAATTCTGGCGATGTTTCTACAATTTTTTTGGGGGGGTGGGGGTGGAAATTCTCTCTGATAACCGCCATCAATATGTTTTGGGCACGCTCATGCTACAGTGTATCTCTGAGGCATAGCCAGCTAACGTCTCTTCATTATTTCTATGGAACCAAAATGCAGTGAGTTCACTTTGGCTAGGTCTACAGAAGTAAGGGTGTCTTATTCCAATTACATTTAAAGATGATAGTTTTCAGACCTAATTCAATCATTTATGTCCTGTAAAAAAAACAAAACAAAACAAAACAAAAATACCAAAAAACTACATCAGTGCAGTGGGGTGAATATCATTTAGTAGAGCCCCAGAGAAATAGCTGTGAACAAGCCCAACCTAGAAGAACAGGAAGTTGAGACTGATCCCAAGGGAAGTTCAAAATGGTATTAAAAGAACAGCCCAAGGCTAGGCCTAGTGGCCGACACCTGTAATCCCAGCACTTTGGGAGGCTGAGGTGGGAAGAACCCAAGATTTTGAGACCAGCCTAGACAACATAGTAAGACCTTGTCTCTACAAAAAGTAAAGAAAAATTTTATTGGTGGGCACAGTGGTCCTGGCTACTCAGGAGGCTGAAGGGTGAGGATTGCCTGAACCCAGGTTAAGGATATGGTGAGCTGTGATTGTGCCACCGCACTCCAGGCTGGGCAACACAGTGAAACCCTGACTCACAAAAAAAGGAACATTCCGATAGCTTGTTTGTTTACAAGAATAACAAAGAAAATGAAGTATCATTTCAGCTAAGAAAAGATTCCCGATTTTAAATGCTAATGTGGAAAAACAAACTTGAAGAAGGAAGTTGAATGAAGAGCAAAGACAAATGATGAAATGCAGAAATGAGAAGCCACCCAGCCCCACAAGCATCCACACATCCCACCCTGATTCTGTGGAAAAATGGCTTTACAGAGAAGTTCTCACTTCCCAACTGCACTGAGTCACATTCCCTGGCCATCCTTATTCAGGTTTCCAAACTATTTGAAATCAGTTTTCTTTTTTTTTAACAGACAGGGTCTTGCACTGTCACTCAGGCTAGAGTTCGGTGACACAATCATACTCACAGCAGCCTGGACCTCCTGGGCTCAAGTGTTCTTCCTGCCTCGGTCTCCCAAAGTGCCCAGATTACAGGCATGAACCACTATACCTGCCCTGAAATCAAGTTTCTATCATAAAATACTCCGAGAAACACATCATGGGTGGGAAGGGAATGGAGGGAAACAAGAATGTTTTCTTCCATAGCAGAGGCAAAATTCTGGAAAGCTAATGATTTCGTTTTTAGGTAAAAGATTTTGGCAACACCGTATTTGAATTGAAAACACATCTAAAAAGCAGGAGGTTTTTTGGTGGTTGTTGCTGTTATTGTTTTGAAGTCTTCTCTTGAAGACAACCCTTTGGGTTAGGTATTAGAGGAAGCAATACAAAGAGAAACAAACTTAAAAAGCAAAAACAACCTATGAGGTTTCTAAAAAAAAGTAGTGACAGGTTTATATAACTGACAGAGCAGGTGTAAGTCTAGGTTGAACAGTGGCTTCGGAAAAGATATGTTCATCCACTGCCCGCAGCCTGCAAGCACGACCTCATGTGCAAAAAGGATCTATCTTTGTAATTGTAATGAAGTTAAGTTAAGCATCTTAAGATCATGATGAAGGACCTGACGCCAAAAGCCCACTGACAAGTGTCCCTGTAAGAGACATACAGACGAGAGACAAAGAAAGGAGAGAAGTAGTCCCTGGGAAGACAGAGGCAGAGACTGGAGTGATGCGGCCACAAGCTAAGAAACACCTGAAGCCACTGGAACCCAGAAGAGGAAAGAAGGATTTTTTCCCCCAGAGTCTTCAAAAGGAGCACGGCCTGTGGACATACTGATTTAAGACTTCTAGCTACTTCAGAACTGTGTGAAAATCCACTTCTGTTTTTGTTTGTTTGTTTTGAGTAGGAGTCTCACTCTGTCACCCAGGCTGGAGTGCAGTGGCACGATCATACCGCAGCCTTGACCTCCTAGGCTCAGGCAAGTGTTCCGCCCCAGCTTCCCGAGTAGCTGGGACTACAGGCACGAGCCACCATGCCAGGCTAATTTTTAAATTTTTTGTAGAGATGAGTTCTTGTTATGTTGCCCAGGTTGATCTCAAACTTCTGGCCTCAAGCAATTCTTCCACCTCAGCCTTCCAATGTGCTGGGATTGCAGGCATGAGCCACCGCGCCTGGCCCCATTTCTATTGTTTTAAGCCACCCAGTTTGCATTACTTTGCTATGGCAACCCTAGCGAACTACCAGAGGGCTGCCTGACCTAGTTATTCTCAGGATTAGTAAGACTGCCCAACAGTCGTGAGCAATGAAGTGCTTTGTCAGGGTCTTTCTGTCACAGCTTCCCATGTTCCAGCTCTGTGACTATGGGCATATGATCGACTCTCTCCAAGCCTCAGTCTCCTCATATGTAAAAGTGATAAATGGGAATAAATGAAACAATTCACACAAAACAGCACAGTGCTTGGCACATTGAGAATATTCCATAGACACTACGTCTCATTATTAACATTTGGCAGAAGAAAGAGGAAAAGTTTTCTTTCTAACAGAAAACTGTCGCCTGCTCAGAAATAATCTCCAACTGACCACAGAAAAAGTTGTGAAGTATCCAAGCTATCTAGAGTAATATGACACATGGCTTTCTGGACTGGGCTCTGTCCCATGTAGCCACTGGGGGCGGGGGAAAACGTAAATGACAACAAATAACCCTCGGATGACTCCAAGAGAGAATGATGGGCCAAAACAAACATGCCCAAGTCAAAGAGAGAGCATTCAGAGTCAATTCCACAAGTACAGCCAACACAAGACCCAACTGAGTGCAGTCTGTGTGGAGGGGGAATTCCGGGCTTAGCCATCAGCTTGCTACAAGCCAGAAGCCCAACAGAGCTAACAAAAATAAATAAATAACAAACCAAACGTGGGCTAAATTAATGCAAACAGGACATTCAGATTCATTGCAGCTGTGTGCCACTAGACTCTCCCTGGTTGCACCACAGTCTGACCTTAACAAGGACAATGGCACCTTGTGTCCAAAGGGTAATGACCAGAGTGGTGCTCTGCACTCTAATGAATGGATGAAGGATTTGGAAATGATGAATCTGGAAAAGAAAAAGACTTACTAGTTATAACGTGATAGATATGAAAGACCAGCCATAAAGAAGAATCAGGCGAGATCTAGAACGGTTGATGGAGGCTGAAGAAGGAGAATATTTTATAATCTGATTTACTCCACAAAGACGCTGCATGATCTATAGAGAGCTCCATAGAGAGTTCTCCATTGCAGGGTAAGGGGAGGGGACTTCAATCAAAACTACATTTGTTTTTATTTATTTGTTCGGTTATTTATTATTATTTTTTGAGTCAGAGTCTCACTCTGTCACCTAGTCGGAGTCTCACTCTGTTGCCTAGGCTAGAGGGCAGTGGCACGATCATGGGTACTGCACTTTCAACCTCCTGGGCTCAGGTGATCCTTCCACCTCAATCTCCCGAGTAGCTGGGACTACGGGTGACATACAACCACACCCGGAGAGTTTTTTAATTTCATTGCAGAGACGAGGTCTTGCCATGTTTCTCAGGCTGGTCTCAAACTCCTGGGCTCAGGCAATCCTATCGCCTCGACCTCCCAAAGTGCTGGGATTACAGGCATAAGCCACCTCACTGGACCTAAAGGCTAAATTTATTATAAAATACAACCAATATCTTTCTAGACATGCTGGATGTTGGGATAGTTTGTGGTCCAGGAAGACAAAACAGACAAAGAACAGTGCTCTATAAGGCATGGAGTTGGTGCAGACAACCTCGTTCTCATCGAACACCAGGGCTCTCAGATTCAAAAAACTAAAACAGGATGTGACTGAAACCAGGGCAGCAGAGTCCCCACCCCCATGCCACGCCAACTGGCACACTCATGCTGAAAGAGATAAAAATCAGTCTTTGGGTTTGAAGGGGAATAAACCCTGTCATATCTGCTCTTAGCTGAGATACAGCTCAGTAAATGTGTCAAACTCTGGCCCCAGGCCGCCTATGGCCTAGAAAGTATAGAAGGAAAAAGAAAGAAAATTCTCCATGACAGCTGGTTGCAGATAAATAATCCTGACTTTACTCCCACCTGTCACACGTTTGCCATTTCTATGCATAGTCAATTCTATGGGTTATGCTTCTCTGATGTTTACCACACAGGTAGTTTGCAAGCCTTGAGCACCCAGAACTCAGCTGAACCACAGCCCAGAAAGAGGCATTCAATCATTCCCCCAGCTGCTCCACTTAGCAGTCCTAACAGAACAGACTCAAGAAACTACACCAAAGCACAGCTGACCCAGATGTGGATGGTCTTTGACATTCAACAAGTATTATTTTGTCACTGCCAGGATGAGACACACATCCCATTGCAAGAAGAAAGAAATGAAGGTGGATTTCAAGGCCTACCTGCCTGTCCCATTTGTTTATGGTGAGAATAGTGGGTTGAATAGTGCCCCAACACCCCTCCACACACACACACACACACACACACACACACACACACACACACACAAACTCATGTCTACCCAGAGCAACAGGATGCAACCTTCTTTGGAAATAGGAAGCGATATATATCACAGATATAAGTATAATAATACAATTATTACAATTATGCAATATTATAGATACAACTAAGTTAAAATGAACTCCACGATTTAGGGAGAATCCTAAATTCAGTGACGTGCTCTTTAAGAAGGCCATGCAAAGACACAGAAAGGCACCCAGGGAAGATGACCAGGTGATTGCAGGCAGATATTGAAATGACACAGCCACAAGCCCAGAAACACCAAGGATTGCTGGCAGCCACCAAAAGCCAGAAAGAAGCATGAAACAATTCTTCTCTCAGAGGCTCCAGAACAATCAACCCTGTCAATATCTTAATTTCAGACTTCCGGTCTCCTGAACTGAGGATGAGAAAGATATGTCCAAAGGGTTCATGTATAAAGAGTGTCTGAATGTCATCTTATTGAAAACTTTTCCAGGGAACATGAATTTTATTCCATGAGCTCATCCAAAAAAAATTGTTTCAGGCCACCCAGTTTGTAGTAATTTATTATAGTAGCCCTAGGAAACTAACACAGTGAGCAAATAATCTAGGTGGAAAAGATCCTCCAGCAGTCAAAAGAGAATGGAGAGTCCTCCCAGTAGCCCAAACTACACTATAAGCCTCTAAGGGCCAAAAGGAAACTGGCAGGGTGTAACCAGTAAAAGCTCTTTAGGGCAAGGGCAAGAAGGCTGGCTCTTGAATTCCTCTGTTCCAGATCAGGAACAGAAGGAACAGAACATCTGGTTTGAAGGAACTCTGAAGGCTTAAGGCCATGGCCAACATTAGCTCTGACCAGTGTGGGCTCAAGCATAGACAGGTTTTCCCCCATGCTGGGCTTCCAGAAAACTCCCCAGGGACTCCACACTATCTGGGTGACCATGTGGTTAGAGTGGAATTTCCCACCAGCCCCATGGAAATGGGCTCAGAATCAATTTTTAAGTCCAAGAACGTGACATTGCCTGCACACCTGAGTTAATGGAATAAAATCTATATTCCCTGGAAGTGTTTTCAATAAGACAATGTTCTTACCCGTGAACCTTTGGAGTATAAAATCTCATCCACAAACTAGAGAAACTCAAAAGGGAGTTTAGGATAGACAGACCAGATATTCATTGACTTACCTTTCTTGGAAGCTAAACCAGTTTGCTTCACACTATTCACGTACAGCCTTCGAACACCATCTTCTTCCACAGAAGAAAGTGAAAACCCTATAAAACACAAAGACAGAATGGCAGGGCTCACACCTACTTAATGTTTAGCCAACAACAGGAAGTGCCTGCTGCAAACTAGATATGTTTAATGTTTTTGGTTATAGCTTAGAGTGCTTGATTTCTCCTTGTTCATCTCGTTTTACAGAATAGAAAAATGTATTTTTAGCACACACTGAAAGAAGTCCTACTTGTCAAAATAAGTATTAGCAGGTATATCTAGCTTCATAGATCTATCAACTCAGATAAAAGGAAATTATTTTGATTTACCTTGCTTCCTAATAAATGCCATCATTTTGTCTTTTCCCCAATCTCCTCCAAAGCATGAAACAAAAATATCAGATGATTTCATCAGAGTCCCCTAGACCTACTTCATCAAATCTATGTCCTAGGATACATTACAACTGCACTGTTGTATGGTTTGAGTTCATCCATATGTATCGCTATATGGACACTGCTTTAATTGAATAAAATTCTGCAAACAGGGATAAGAAGCAACTCACTTTGCACATCCCACTTCACAATGGAAATGTACTTGATTTCACACTCTGCGAGTATCTGATCAAATGTTATTTTATACTTGTCTGGGCTTTCAGATCTCAAAGTCCATTAGCTAAGCAACCTTGGGTTTTGCTCCATCCTTCAGAAAGGAAGACAAGGCAAGGCCCAAGTTTTCTAAGTGGTATGGGGATCCTGGGTGCTCCCAATCCTATGGTAACAAGCCCTGGTCACCTCTGTTTCTGGACAGTTTCATTGTAAAACTCTTTCCTAATCAATGAATCAAATATACACAACCAAGTCTTCTTTCCTGAAGGAAAAAAGTACCTCAGCAGATACTTTCCAGAAAGGGCAATAGGAACAAATGCAATTGTTAAGCTCTGCAATAATCTCAACTCTGGGAGAAAAATCATCCCATAAAAAGGAAAGGGCAGAGGAAACAGTGGTTTAAAAAACAGATAAACAATAAAACAGAACAACAAGACTGGGTCCCAGAGAGTCACTGAGACTTTTCAGGCTACGTCACAATGAACACGTGGTATTCTGTTTAGTTATCCAGGAAATGGATAACCACACGTAGGCAAAACTGCCAACTGCCATCGTCCTCTCGAGAACTGTAACTCCTTCAGAGAGGGAACAGCACAGGGCCACTCTTCAGGACTTTCCAAAGTCTTCATTTTACTTTCTTATTTTGAATTCCCTTGCATATAGCAACTTGTAACTTTCAGATTAAATTCCAAGAAGCCCCACTGAAATAAAAATATTTTTACAAATGAATCATTCAAGTGACATTAGTCTTAATGTAGATGTCATTTATCTGTATTTTAGTATTTTTTTTTCCTTTAATTTGTTAAGATAGATACAGAATCAAGATATATGTCATAGGAAAGAATGAGTCATCAGAATATAGACATTTCCTTTCTGAAATGCCATCATTCTATGAAATTCTAAAACTAAATTTTTAAAGACATGGGGTCTGGTTCTGTCACCCATGCTGAAGTGCAGTGGTGTGATCATAGCTTCCTGCAGCCTGAAACTCTGGGTTCAAGCGATTCTCCCATCTCAGCTTCCCTAGTTAGGACTACAGGAACAAGCCACAATGCTTGGGTAAATTTTTTATTTTTTATTTTTTTGAGTTGGAGTCTCACTCTGTCATCCAGGCTGGAGTGCAGTGGCCGCTCCTGGTCACTGCAACCTCAACCTGCTGGGCTCCAGAGATCCTTCCGCCTCAGCCTTCCAAGTAGCTGGAACTACAGATGTGCACTACCATGCCCGGTTGATTTTTGGATTTATTGTAGAGATGAGGTCTTGTCAAGTTGCCCAGGCGGGCCTTGAACCCGCGGGCTCAGGCAATCCACTCCCACTCACCTCAGCCTCCCAAAGGCGCGGGATTACAGGCTGAGCCACTGAGCCCGGCTGCTTGGGTAAATTTTTAATTTTTTTCTAGAGATGACGTCTTGCTACATTGCCCAGGATGGTCTTGAACTCCTGGGCACAAGTAATCCTCCTGCCTCAGCCTCCCAAAGTACTGGGATTACAGGCATGAGCCACTGTGCACAGCCCTCCTTTTTAAATAAAAAGGTCAGCGGGGTGTCATTCAGTCTCAGGACTGCAATTGACTTTGAAATCTGTAGCAGGCAAGTGGGTACAAAACAGATCAGACTCTCTAGTTAGTGGAGAAATCTCTGATATAAAGGAGAAAGAAAGACAATGGGCATACATTCCTCTTTTGAAGGATGTCTCATATGGAAGCTATGCATTTACAAATAAATATAAATAGCACTTTAGCTCTGAACTGAAATTAATACTGGAGGATACCCGTTTTAGGAGTCAGGAAGATGGGAGGCTCTTTCAGTGTTCCAATATGTCCCCCACATGTTACAGGGTGGCACACGCACTACTGTGGGCTCTTAAAGTCTGACAAGGCAACTTCTAAATTGACAAAGAAAGATTTCAAATTGACAAGGAAAGATGCCAATACTTGGAACACTGGGGGAATCAATTATAATAATTTCCTATATTAAGAAATATAAAGAACATACTAAAACATCCTAGAGCTGGACTATTTTGAAGTGGATGAAGAATATAATTATTTTAACAGTTAATCAGAAAAGTCAGATTATGTTTCCCTTTAGGACAGCAATGTTTTAATTCTCAGCTAACTCTCACGCAATCCAACATGACTGCCAACAGGGGGCAGAGGGAGATTGTTCAAGATGAATCAACTGTATTCACCTGCCAGAAGACTGATTAGTTACAAAGACAAGAAGGCACCATGAGTGCCAACTGGAATAATGATCTTGAAAATAAATGAGGGAAGTGATTAAAACTAACTGAAAAGACTAAGAAGAATAAACTCATAAGATGAACAACCAGAAGATCCCTCATAATGGTACTTGTGGCCAAAGAAAAATCATAACATGATAAGCAGCAGGACTACACAAAGCGAAAGGCCAGCATACTAAGAAAACTCAGATAACAGGACAAGTGCAGACACCTACAACCTAAGGAGGTCACCTGACTAAATATAATAGTATTAGAAATACTCAGAAAAAAAGGAATGCCTAGCTGCTGACATAATGCATTCCTCCCTTCAAGGAGACCCAGGGCCTCACGCTTACCTTATACGTAACTGTGTATGTGAACTAATTTCAACAGTAAGGTCTAGTGACCTGCTGACTGAGGCAGAGATAGGGGCAAGAGAGGGAGAGTAAGTAAATGCTAACTCTTTAAATCTGCTCAGTTAGTAGGAATATTAAATCATATTTTCCTCCCTAAAGTGTTCTAAAATAGAAAGCAGCAGCCGGGCTTGGTGGCTCAGCCTGGAATCCCAGCACTTTGGGAGGCCAAGGCGAGTGGATTGCCTAAACCTATGGGTTCGAGACCAGCCCAGGCAACTTGGCGAGACCTCGTCTCTGCAATAAATCAATAATTAGCCGTGAGTGGTAGCGCGTGCCTGTAGTTCTGGCTGCTTGGAAGGCTGGAGCCCAGCAAGTCGATGCTGGGGTGGCTGTGAGCATACCACTGGATTCTAGCCTGGGTGACGAAGTGAGACTCCCGACTCAAACAGAAAAAAAAAAGTAGCATTCGGTTTGTACTGGTAAATGTTTTTGTGTTGGTGTTGTGTGCTAGTAACTTTTCCATATACTGAACTTAATATCCGAGGGAGGACCCCCGCTCAAAAGGAATTATTTTTTTAGAAGGCAGGCCCTTTGCAGTACAGGCTTCCCCCACCAGATAAGTGTTCTAGGAATCCTTCAGCATCAGTGTACCAGTTAGCCTTGTTGTGAGAGTCTGTGTTGGAGAAGGAACATCACGCGTTGTGGCAAACAAGTGACTGGTTCTTCTACCATGACAATGTACTTGCCTGCACTGTGCTGAGTGTTCAGCAGTTTTTGACCAAAAACAGCATGACCCATCATGTTCCACCACCTCTAGTCACCTGATCTCATCCCAAGAGACTTTTTTTGTTTCCTCAGATGGAAAAAGTTCTCAAAGGGGAATGTTTTGCCAGTGTGGAAGAAGTGAAAAAAAAAAATGGCAGAAGCACTAAAAGGCATCAAAATTGATGCTCTGTTTTGAGCAGTGGAAAAAGCATCTCAATTGGTGTATTGCATCAAACAGAAAGAATTTTAAATTTAAACATGTAGAATACACAATTTTTATTTTTTTTGAGTTGCAGTCTCACTCTGTCACTCAGACTGGAGTGCAGTGGCCACTCCTGGCTACCGCTGCCTCGACCTGCTGGGCTCCAGCGATCCTTCTGCTTCAGCCTTCCAAGTAGCTGGAACTACAGGTGTGCGCTACCACACCTGGCTAATTTTTTATTTATTGTAGAGATGAGGTCTCACCAAGTTGCCCAGGCAGGTCTCGAACCCATGGGTTCAGGTAATCCACTCACCTCAGCCTCCCAAAGCGCTGGGATTACAGGCTGAGCCACCGAGCCCGGCCCACAATTTTTTATAAATAAATTCTGGGTCTTTTGGGGTCCCTCCTGAATAATCAGAAGCCAAAATGAACTACGTGTTAGTATTAAATGTAGATGGGCTGAATTTAGACTCTGTAGTAGCTTTTGAGTCCAGAGGCAACCAGGTCTCTAGGATCGGGGGCTCTTTAAGCTTCTCACAATGTACTGTTGGAATATCTTATGCCAACATGAACCTAAGCACTGAGAAGAAACAGTTTAACTGAGATTATCAGCTGTGCACAGCAAGGTTTCCCAAAGTGAAGTCTAGGAACTGGTGCCCACTTTTTTCTACTGACAATAACATAAGGACAGAAATTGAGACTAAGCATTGAGAACTCCTTATAGCAATTTGACATCACCACAGTCTCCAAGCATGGGCTTTTGTATTTTACAAAAACTGTGGTGATCATGAAAGACTGGAAATTAAAACGAAACAAAAAACTGAGACAGGAGATAGCTAGAGAAAGGCTAGGCAGACAGACAGGAGAGTCCTCTGGTAACAATGTGGTGAACTCCTGGTGAGCCTTCTCAAGCTAGAGCTAAAGTCCTCACTGCTGGGATCGAAAAGAAACCAATCAAAACAGCTAGTAGGAGCCAATTGGCTTGGACTTAGGGCTATATAAGCACCTGGTTTCCGCCCCAGATGGTCAACCTCTTCAGGCCCCCTGCTGCTGTGGGAGCTTTTCAGTCCTCAATAAATCCTGCTTTCTCACTTTCCAGCTGTCTATGACCCTCATTCTTCCTGGGCATGAGACAAGAACCTCGACCCTGAAGAGTTGCAACCTGAAGAGCTGCAGAAGATTGTCAGAGTAGAAGAGCCATGCACCCCAGAGGTTGGCTTGCCAGCCGACAGAGCCAGCTGAACCAGGAGAGCTGCCGAAAGAAGGCGAGACTCCGATGCTGAGGGATCCAGGGGGCTAGGCTTGCCAACCCACCAAACCAGCAACACTCAGGGCTTGGCTTGCCAGTCCATGAGAGCCAACACCCTGGGAGCTCGGCTTGCCAGCCCCCTCCCCAACTGCAACACTCAGGGCTTGGCTTGCCAACCCATTAGAGCTGACACTTGTGGGGCTAGGCTTACCAGCTCCTCCATGACCCTCTCTGGGGTTTGACTGGCTGACACATTGAAGCCCAGGCTGACCTGAAAGATCCACATCAAAACCTGCTCCTTAGCTAGGCACAGTGGCTCATGCCTGCAATCCCAGCGCTCTGGGAGACTGAGGCAGGAGGATTGCCTGAGGGCAGACCAGTCTGGGCAACAAAGAGAGACCTTGTCTCTACAAAAAAATGAAAAAATTAGCCAGATGGGGAGGCACATGCCTAGTCATAGCTACTCTGGAGGCTAAGGCAGGAGGAGCACTTGAGCTCAGGAGTTTGAGGCTGCAGAGAACTATGACTTTGCCACTGCACTCTCCATCCTGGGTGAGACCCTGTCTCAAAAAAAACCCACCAAAAACTGCTTCTTTACATCAGATAGCTTGAGAAGCACTGTTTACAACACTCTCTTGATTGCTGCCTGAGACCTTATCATGTTCCCAGGGAGGAAAGGTAAAAGGATTCTGTGATTTAATTAAAAGTATTCAAGAGTATCCAAACTACAGTGGTTTTATACCCATGTCCTATTTCTGAATCCCTAAATCATTCAACCTCAGGATTCCAGTCCAAGAGCTCTGAAATTCAGCCATCTTTTGATCCTTGCTAGTTTATCAGTACTCAACAAAGTAAATAAAGAGAAAAAGAAGAATCATCAAGGAGCACGTGATTTTGGAGGACTCAGACACTTACTTATACCACTGCTCCCAATTATAGATTTAATTACTGACGTTGTCTTTCTGCTGCACAATAAGCCTCTCTTCAAAACGTTTCTACCTTGCCATCAAAATATCCTCCCAGTTTTATGACATCTTTAGTTTTAAGGCCAAGAAGTAAACAGCATGAGGATGTAACGCAAGTGGCCAGGGATTCGAAATTAGATTCTCTTCATTAGGCCAAAATTTTCTAACGAGTATCCTGAGACGAAGATTGGTTGCCTGCAGAGAAAAGTACAGACAGAATACGAGGGGAGACACCCCTCCAAAAAACTAAATTTATTTATTAAAAATTGTGTATTTCTTCTTACATGTTTACACTTCAGTCACCTTCAAAGTACTCTCCATTTGATGCAAAGCACCCATCCAGATGCGTTTTCCACTGCCCAGAACAGTTTTTGAACTCATCAATTTTGATACCTTTTAGTGCTTCTGCTGTTTTTTAGTTTCACCTCTTCCACACTGGCAAAATGTTTTCCTTTGAGGATTTTTTTTTATCCAGAAAAACAAACCAACCAAAAAATCGCTCAGGGTGAGATTGGGTGAATAGGGAGGGTGGAGCATGAGGGTCATGCTGGTTTTGGTCAAAAACTGCTGAATACTAAGTGCAGTATGATCAGGTGCACTGGTAAATCACCCATCATGAAATGGGTAAATGCATGTGAAAGGATAAAAAAAAAAAAAAAATTTCACTGAAGCCAAACACAGCCTGTCACAACAATGCTAGCTAATATACTGATGCCGATGGGTTCCTAGAACACTTAGCTAGCAGAGGAAGCCTGTATTACAAGAGGCCCGCCCTCCAAAAAATAATTCGGTTTTTTGGGGACTCCTCTTCATATAATAACCCACTGTCCAGTAAAGGACTTAAAGATTTTGAAGTGCTAAAAAACTTAATAACTTCATTCAGAGAGCAATCTTACATGAGCATACGTGGTAGTCTTTACGTCTTTTTACCAGGAACTTTGGTCTCCTGCCAGAAAATAGTAGGACCACACTCCTCCCTGGCAGGTAGGTGTGGTCATATGACTTGCTTTGGCCAATGAACTGGGAGTGAGCCAACACCTGCGTTACCACCTCCTCTCTTTCCCCTCTGTTAAGTTGTCCCAGGTGGCAGTTGCTCCAGGCCTGGGCGAGAAGTGAAGACAACATACAGAGTCCTAGCCAACATACAAAGGATGAGTGGTTGAGGAGAGAAATAAATTTCACTGTTTTGAGCCACTGGGCTTTGGTGACTGTTTGTTACCTCAGCTAACCTCACCGCTCCTGATGATATAGCTCAGTATGGATTTTCCCCGCTTATTTTACTCAAGCACCAACTCTGTTGCTATTCAAGCCACATAGTGCAATGCTAAGTAAAGAAGACTGGTAGTCTTAAACATATGGAAAGGATTATATATTTAAGGATGCCAGAATGTAGGCACCAGTGTAGGAAACCGTTAATGTAGCAGGCTTGATTGTTATTCTTTGAAATGCCTGCTTATAAGTTTGCATCGAGGAACCTGGTTGGCATCCAGGAACTTGGATTGTAGGAGAGTTCCCAACACCGTAAGTGGCCTCAGTGTCTAAACTGCGTGCACAAACAATATGACTTATAGTGAACACCTGCTTTCCTCCTGGGAGTCTGGAATTTTGGTTAAATACTAGGCAAAGGGTGCCTATGGGACCACCCTCTTAAAAACAGCCTGGGGGCACTGAGTCTGTAACCAACTTCCCTAGAAAGAAGCATTTATCTCATGTTGGTGCTGGGTAGTTAATCCAGTTCTACAAGACTTCACAGGTGTTTTTTCTCGTTTCCAATTTCGCTTTGTATTGTTTCATTATTAAAAACAAAAAATCGGCTGGGCTCAGTGTCTCAGCCTATAATCCCAGCACTTTGGGAGACCAAGGCGAGTAGACTGCCTGAGCCCACGGGTTCAAGACCAGCCTGGGCAACTTAGAGAGACCTCGTTTCTACAATAAAAAAATCAAAAATTAGCTGGGCATGGTAGCACGCGACTATAGTTCCAGCTACTTGGAAGGCTGAGGCGGAAGGATGGCTGGAGCCCAGCAGGTTGAGGCTGCAGTGGCCGGGAGCATGCCGCTGCATTCCAGTCTGGGCAACAGAGTGAGACTCCAACTCAAAAAAAAAAAGAAAATCATAGTCATGAATACAACTATACACTGAGCTCCATAAGTCTTAGTGGATCAGGGGATCCCCAACACACCACCAAAATAAGTGCCTTTAACATTATTGGTGGGGGAAGGGAGGGTACCATGTATGCTTTCAGGAAAAGGGTTTAGAAGGATAATTCCTACATTCCTATGGTACATCACAATATATAGCTAAGTAAAGATTGCGAGAGGCCATTGTTTTAGACTGAGTTCCTGCATTAGGTACCAACAGACCAGATCAAATCAAAATGGAGTCCCTCGTGCTAAACACTACACAATCAAACTGAAACTTTAAGGAAGCAGATAGATATCAGAACAGACAAACCTTTCCTGAAAACAGGAGATTCCAGTCTACCCGAGTCAGCATGAGAAGAGGTCGTGTAGTGTTGTTCCCCCCCCCCCCCGCCCCGCCCCGCTTTAACTCTCTCAAACAAAAGTCATCAGAAGTAGCCTGATGTTAACCAATCAGGTTTCTTTTTCTGTTGTTCTGTTACCTTGTTACCATCTAACAAAACCTACTGTTGTACCATGGAGGGAGTGGAGAGGGGGTGGGGAAAGTTCTTATTCTGTGTTTGCAGTCGTGAGGGTGCCCCATTCAAGAATCACAAATAAAAGCCAATCAGATCTCTAGCTAAATTGGTTGTCACTTGGTCTTTTGACATACAAAATAACCTACTCCCAACATATCCACTGCCTTAATGACAGTAGAATCTCAATGATTAAAGTTAAGGCATTAAAGGTCAAAGTCTTCATCACATCCAAGGTAAATCTCTTTTTTTTTTCTGGTTTGGCTGTTCTCCACAGCACAGAAGCCAGATATGCTATCTGTTTGAAATAGGACCCAAAGGCATTTTAATGAATTGCAACTAAGTGCCTGTTTATACAGGATATACTTTAACTTAAAACCCAAACACCAAAGATGGAAGAAAAAGAAACATACCATACGTGTCAGTGGCTGCATCTGACTTCTCAATGTGGATGCTCTGAGTGACTTTTGGACAGATTTCAATTTCTTTGTACAACTGAAAATTGCAAAAAGGAGTCTAATTAGAATTTCATTATAACTAACAAGTCTTAAGAATGGTCATCATTTCTCAAATCTAATTTTTTCACTTGAATGCAAATTTATATCATTTCACCATCTTTATATTGAAATGAACCCATTAAGTATAACTTATAACTTACAACTCCCATTCCCAGGCTTAGCTACTGTTCGGTTTCTAAATAATTCCTTGACATTACTTTGTATGTCTATTCTTACTCTATATCTATCAGAGACCTGAAAAATAATGCTAAAGTAATTGAAATGTTCAGTCCTTGAGAAAAAGTTTATTAAGAACAAGAAGAGGCTGTAAAGATCTTGGTGTGAGAATCACGTAAACAGGAGAAATCTCTGTGTTTCCATTCTTCTCTATTCATATACCATTTTTGCCTAAAAAGTTTATGGTAGTACAAACAAGAGGAAACAAATGATAATATTGAAACAGACAGCAAATTATGTAAATGTAGGATATTTGCTTTTACCACTGAACTGTACCAAAAATTAGCCAGAAAATGTAAGTACACAAATTAAGCAGCCCCCTAAGAATACAAGAAAGCCTGGAAAAAGAGCTTATGTATAAAATCAGGGTAAGAATAGACCAGGCACAGTGGTTCATACCTGTAATCCCAGTACTTTGGGAGGCTGAGGCAAGAGGATTGCTTGAGCCCAGGAGTTTGAGAACGGCCTAGGCAACACAGCAAGACCTCGTCTCTTCAAAAAAAAAAAAAAAATTAGTCGGGCATGGTGGCCCACGCCTATAGTCCTCAGAAGGCTGAGGCAGAAGGATCACCTGAGCCCAGAAGGTTGAGGCTGTGGAGAGACGTGATCATGCCACTGCACTCTAGCCTGGGTGACAGAGTGAGACTCCAATTAAAAAAAGAAACAAAGTCAAGATATGAATAGTGTATATATAGCTCACACATCAGAGAAACATTGTTTAAATTAATTTAATTGAAGCTTCACTTTCATACATGAGGACCTGCCATCATCAAGACAATAACATATTAAGTTTAAATCATGTGTCATGCCTCTCACACTAACTTTAAAATTACAGTCACCGTTGTATAAAAGAAGGAAATCAGCTGAAGAGAAAGCACTAAGTTCAAAAAGCCAGTATGTACAGAACTGGAATTTGAACCCAAGTCTCGTTGGCTCCAGAGGTGAAGTTATCTTCACTACACTATGATGTTTCATACACTATGATGTTTCATCCTGGAATTTAGAGGTACCAAAGTAAAGGAAACCTACCTTCTTAAGTATGTCGAGGGCTTACATTCAAAATCTATGCTAAAAATCCCTCAAAAAGTATCAAAGGCTCACTTGGAACCCAAAACGTGTTATTCAATCTACAAATGAAAATCAGTTTTACGCCAAGGTCATTAAAATGAAATGTGTCATTTAGCATGAAAGAGAAGTCTTGGTGATTATCTAAACTTGCCCCCCATCTGACTACACAGCCATTTGTCCAGAAATAATTGTATTCAGACAAGTAGAAAAGAATGGCTGGTTTCTTTCTCTCTACTTGCTTTGAGCATTTAAGAAGTGAGTTAATGCTTAGGACTCAGGAGCCTGGAAAACAGTTTGCTCCAACAGAACACCAAGGGGGTGGGGGTGAGGAGGCCAGGAACATCGACAGGACAGCCTGGTCCTCTTGAACACCTTCATTTAATGCAGCCTCCACCAAATGCGATGTGTTAAGGGCATGGCTGAATGCGCTTTTATTTTTAAACTTCAGAAAGTGTTCATACGAATAAAGAAATCAGTGGACCTGCTTTTTAGTTCAGAAAATACAGTCACCAAAATTATTCCAGTCAAATTCAGTAAAGTTTACAACATATATCATAACACAATGCTCAATGAAGTGTTATCAATGGTGTTTGCTTTAATTTACTTGGAGTCTTGGTTTTATTTTTTTAACCTTCCTTGAGAGCTAAACCCTTCCCCCAGGTGGCAGTATATAACCGTTCCTTCTACAGCTCCACAAAGATCCAGTAGGAATACAGTTCTGTGAATAATCTTTCCTATTCTTTCATTAGTACTACCTCCTACTTTTCTTTGGAATTAGTGTGAAAGTCTTCCTGTTTTTTGCTGGTCTCAAATAATAACTTAGTACCATACAGGCAAGCAAGCCCCTTGGCCACAACATCCTTTCTTAGGCTGGCTAGACTAATGCCAGGTTTAGGGAATAACATTAATAGAAAAAATTTTAAGAATTTCAAGAAGGGTCTGTACTTCAAAATATATCTGGAACCATAAGTTTTTCAAAATCAGTAGTTTTATCCACAAATACATTTAATAAGGAAGTATCACACGTATTTCCATTATTTTAGTAAATCAAGGATATTATATGTTTCCCCTCTTTTCAAACACCAGATGAGCTGGGCATGGTGGCTCATGCCTGTAATTCCAGCACTTTGGGAGGCCAAGGCAGGAAGACTGCCTGAGCTCAGGAGTCTAAGACCAGTCGGGGCAACACAGCGAGACCTAATCTTTACCAAAAAATCAAAAAATTGGCCAGGTGTGGTGAAGCACGCCTGTAGTATTCTCTACTACTCAGGGAGCTGAGGTGGGAAGATCACTTGAGTCCAGGAGTTTGAGGCTCTAGCAGGGTGACAGAGTGAGATCCCCGACACACACACACACAGATGAGAAGATCACCAGATTTGAAGAAACAATTTGCTTACCTAGGCACTTGAGTTCTCTCAAAATCATAACCATTTCTCCCTATGTTTTCTTTGGGTGGTCCAGTCCAAGCCACACATCACTTCCTGCCTGAACTATGGCTTCCTAGCCTTCTATGGACTCTGCCTACTCCCTCTTGTGCCCTATGAGCCACTCATCACTCACCTTGGAGCATGACTCTAATAAAACAGAAGTCAAATAATGCCCTTCTCTCCAGGGTATTCCCTCACCTAGGCCCTACACAGCCTGCCCTGTTTTCCTCCTCCCCTCACCTCCTGCATCCACAACCACGCCTTTTTTACCCTTCCCCACTAATCCTCCTCACACACCTCCCCACAGGTAAGCCACCACCACCATAGCCAACCCCCCCCCCCCCCCCCCGCCTTAGGCAGCTTTGTCTGCTCAGCCTAGGACTTTTTTTTCAAAATACCTCTATGACCCACTCCCTTACCCACTCACCTCCCTGTTTGAGTCACCTCTAAAAGAACAGCCAGACCCACTGCCAGATGCCCCATCTCTATCCATTGGCCCTAACTTCTTGTTTTTCCGAGCTTCGACCATTCCGACATATCAGACATTTACTGTTTGTATCTATCTCTGCACACTTGCATGTAGGTTCCACCAGGAGCAAAGGTGTGTGTGTGTGTGTGTGTGTGTGTGTGTGTATTCTCAGGGCTTAAAATAGCTAAAATAGTGCCGGGCACACACATGCTAAATAAATATTTGCAGGATGAATGAATAAATTAATCAGTGTTTCTGCAAACTCTTTTTTGCTACCTGTCACTTTTAAGACTAAAAACATTTTTAGTGCAGGTTTTGAAAAGAGCTTCCATAGACGACAACCATGTTCATGATCATTCTGTGGACTATACCCAACAAACAACTAACTATGAAAAAGCAGCCAAACAGGAAATCACTTACATTAAAATGTAGCCAGCAAAGAGATAAAATGATGACTAACTGTTCTTGGTTATTCACAGGCAACAGGATCACCTGAGCCCCCAAATAAACACACTAGACCCTCCAAAGAGATCTTTAAAATTCAGTGCACACTTTTGCTAATAACGATTGATCTTACTACTAAAGAATGCTTGACAAAACAATGGAAGAGAAAAAATATTTTGGGACAGTCATAAATGAATGAGTCATTTTAGAGGAAAAGGCTTATAACACCTGCAAGCTTCCATAGTCCATCAAAATCAAAATGGAGGAGAGCTAGAGAAACCAATGAACTGTGTGTACTCTAAGGTTCGTTCAGGAAGGAATACTTGAAAACTCTCAAAAGGCATCCAGGAATGGTGTTCAGAAACTCCCTGCCTCTAAATGACATTACATCTTCCTTAATGACCTAAAAAGCAGGGATTTGAAAGCAGAGATTCATGGATAGAATTCAAGTGATCTGTGAACTTGGAAGGTAAAAATAACAAAATAATAACATCCTTTTATTTATAAATCTTTAACTGAAAGGAAGCATTTCTTTTTTTTTTTTTTTGAGTTGGAGTCTCACTCTGTCACCCAGACTGGAGTGCAGTGGCATGCTCCCAGCCACTGCAGCCTTGACCTGCTGGGCTCCGGCGATCCTTCCGCTTCAGCCTTCCAAGTAGCTGGAACTACAGGTGCACGCTACCATGCCCGGCTAATTTTTGATTTATTGTAGAGATGAAGTCTCGTCAAGTTGCCCATGCGGGTCTCGAACCCATGGGCTCAGGCAATCCACTCACCTCAGCCTCCCAAAGTGCTGGGATTACAGGCTGAGCCACCGAGCCCGGCTGAAAGGTAGCATTTCTTTTGATCATAAATGAATGTAGGCAACAAACACTAATAGCAACAATGCCTATGACTTTGTCATACATAGAAACCAGTTATATTCAAATTCCATTCTAAGAGGTGACACTAATTTCTCAGAATATCATTTATGCTCATCACTTCTTCAGAACAGTGGCAGCCATTAGGTTAGGTCTAGCTTTTTTTTTTTATTTTTATTTTTTTTGAGTCAGAGTCTCACTCTGTCGCCCAGACTTGAGTATAGTGGCCGCTCCCGGCCACTGCAGCCTCGACCTGCTGGGCTCCAGCGATCCTTCCACCTCAGCCTTCCGAGGAACCAGAATTACAGGCATGTGCTACCATGCCCAGCTGATTTTTTGATTTATTGTAGAGATGAGGTCTCACCAAGTTGCCCAGGCAGGTCTCGAACCCGCAGGCTCAGGCAATTCTCTCACCTCAGCCTCCAGAAGCGCGGGATTACAGGCTGAGCCACTGAGCCCAGCCAGTTCTAGCTTTTAGATCTTGCAATTTAACAAGCTAATAAACACATATTATCTATAATTTTAAAAAATTTTTGAGAAGTATTTCAATATATTTAAGACATAGGTAAGCCTATGTGTTCTATTTCATGCAACTGAAAACATTATTCTGAAAAGAGGTCTGGAGGCTTCCCTGGGCTGTCAAAGGTATCCCAAGCACAAAATAGTTAAGAACCTTGGTTAGGCCAGGCGCACTGGCTCAAGCCTGTAATCCCAGCACTTTGGGAAGCTGAGGTGAGAGGATTACCTGAGCCCGCATGTTCGAGACTAGTCTGGGCAACATGGTGAGACCTCACCTCTACAATAAATCAAAAAATTAGCCAGGTGTGGTAGTGTGCACTTATAGTTCCGGCTACTTGGAAGGCTGAGACGGAAGGATTGCTACAGCCCAGCAGGTCAACGCTGGGGTGGCCGTGAGCATGCCACTGCACTCCAGCCTGAGCAACAGAGTGTGACTTCAACTCAAAAAAAAAAAAAGAAGAACCTTGGTTAAAAAACAGAAGTGCCAAAGTGAGCAAGACTGTGCATTTGCTTCCTTAGAGAGATCTCTGGGCTGGTAGAGACCTTTTGCAACAAGGCAAGAAACAATACCATGGTCCCTTCATACTTTAGATTTTTTAAAAAAAATTATAGTTATATGTAGAAAGAAATTGTAGCTCTAAACAGACTAAGGTTAGCACACCTTCATTTACTGTGTTGGATGGGACATGATGGCCAAGCCTTAAAAATAATGAGTCAGTTTAATCTCAAAACATTTGTCTTAAGTACCTACATCTTGTACACATAAGACATGGGGTACATGGAAATTAATTAGGCATGATCCTGTAATTTCAGATGTGAAATATTCATTAACCCCAACATGCAAAATACATGATCTAATAAGCTACTCCAGTGTTATGAACAAAGCACCTTCCTGTTTTGATGTTTGTTTGTTTTTGAGCTGGAGTCTCACTCTGTCGCCCAGGCTAGAGAGCAGTGGCATGCTCACGGCCACCCCAGCGTCGAACTGCTGGGCTCCAGCGATCCCTCCACCTCAGCCTTCCAAGTAGCCGGAACTACATGTGCGTGCTACCAGGCCCGGCTAATGTTTTATTTATTGTAGAGACGAGTTCTCTCTAAGTTGCCCGGGCTGGTCTCAAACCCGCAGGCTCAGGCAATCCACTAGCCTTGGCCTTCCAAAGTGCTAGGATTACAGGCTTGAGTCACTGCATCTGGCCCCCCTTTTTCAAGTAAGGAAAAAGGTTTCCTTTTCTCTACTCAGAGAGCACAAAGAATGGGCTTTATCCCATGCCAGAGAAAGAAGACATCAGTTTTTCTCTGTTAAATACACCTTCCTTTTAGAACAGTTACTGAAGTAAGCAGTGGTTGAAAAGGGGCTCATTAGCCGGCTCATTTCAAAAAATAAAATTAAATTTAAAAAAACACCAAGCTTGGTGGCTCAGCCTGTAATCCCACCATTTGGGAGGCTGAGGTGAGTGGAATGCCTGAGCCCGCGGGTTCGAGACCCGCCTGGGCAACTTAGCGAGA
>NW_007252334.1:316368-410666 GCF_000164805.1 Carlito syrichta
GGTGTGGTAGCGCGTGCCTGTAGTTCCAGCTACTTGGAAGGCTGAGCAGAAGGATCACCGGAGCCCAGCAGGTCGAGGCTGCGGTGGCCGGGAATGGCCACTGCACTCCAGTCTGGGCGACAGAGTGAGACTCCAACTCAAAAAAATAAAAAAGAAAAGAAAAAAAAGAAAAGGGGCTCATTATTTTTATCTTCTTCTATTGTATACCATACTGAAAGTATTACAAAAGCAACCCTCTCTTATATTTCCTTAAAACATTTTGGGACCCAAGGTAACCTTTTAGGATGACAGAAATGTTCCAGATCGTGACTGTGGCGGTGGAGACATGATGGCATGCATTTGTCAAAACTCATCAGATTGTGTCCTAGTTTTATTAAAAGTAAAATATACCTCGGTAAAGTTGACTAAAAACACAATTTCCTATTAATTTCAAAATCATGCTTCCCTTTTCCAAAAAGAGGAATATTTGGGTTTAAATTTTCAGTTCCGTTTTCTGTGTTGAAACCCTGTCTGAAGTCATCCTGTTATTCACATATCCATGGCAAGCAGCTCAGAGCCCCCAGAGGAATGACTAAGTACACAGAGAGCAGATCGGACTCCAAAAGAGAGGCGCCTTGCTCCCAAAGTGTTCTTTACTGGAACTGAAAAATGCACCACTCCACTAACAGACAAAGAGCTTGTCACTAGCTTATTACAATAGCAACCATTGTCATCTACTATGTGAGCCATTACTTCTCATCTTTGTAAAATCCTAGAAATTAAGTATTAACATCTCACTTTTTTCTTTTTACTTTTGCCAATCCACATGATTAGTAAGATATGAAATGCCAGGTATGGTCCAGAACCCAAGTTGCTTAAGTCTGTTGAAACTCAAACATATACAAGTGTCCCCAAGAATCTATGTAAATACAGTTCCAAAAGGCTGGGACATGTAACTAGGTGGTAGCTTTTTCCACCCAAAAAGATGTGACCCACTGGTTTCAATATACATATGGAAGTCACACAAAATTAGAATGTGTTGTTTTTTTTTTTTCCTGACAGTAGTCAGCTGATCTTTGAGATATCAGTTTAAAATAAAAGGCTGTCAATACTGCAAGGAAAGCTAGTAATAATGATTCAAATTCTACCTAGGAAGTTATCTCTGGATTTCCATTTTTCCTGACAGTATAGCACTACTCATTGGATAAACAAAGGAGGCATTTTCGCTCTGGAAATACTATGCTAAGTAAAGCCATCTTCGCCAACTTTAGGGTCCAGAATGAAGCTCATTTATTTCAGAACTTGTTCTACTCCACTGACTACAATTAACACAAGAACACATATAATTAGAAAATAACCTCCTAGAAAATGTACTTGGACAACAGTCATAAACATACCAGCTCATAAATGTCTTCCTCAGGCTGTGGAACATAGTGCTGCATTTTGTTTTCTATTAGAAATTTCAGGCGCAGGTAATGAGCAGAATAATCCAGCTGATGTGTCTGGGACCAAAAGAAAGAAAGAAAGAAATGCCTGTTCAATAACAAATAGGAGTAATTAATTCTCCACCAACATATTATCATGTATGCTCAAGAAAAACAGAAATTTGTTACTGGATGGGGGTGTAAGTTTTCTACATATCTTTAAAAGTTTACATCCAAAAATTAGACTGTTAAAATAATTTTTATTGAACACATCAGTAATATTCCATGGGTATATTAGGATTCAGTGGAAACAACTGAGTCATTCCTTCCCATTTCCTTATTTGGCATTGCTCTTAAACACTGGTTGTGCAACAAAACCCATAAGATCAAAGAGGCCCTTCAATATAACTTTATTGATAGGTGATTCAAGAAGAAATGTAACAAGAAAGTAGTGCGTTTACAATGAGAGTAAAAAAGCTGGGCCCAGGGGAAGTTGTTTTTTTAACCACATGGGGACAGTGGGACAGTTGTTAACAGTTCATTTGCAAGAGAGCCAGTGTGAAGACAAGGCATTTGGATTTCAGTCTTATTTATGTACTCCCCAAGTGAGACTTCCTTCAGGGGCAGTGCAAACAGGAATGTATCCAACTATGGAAACACACTGCATGACTTGCTCAAAGAAAACAATTCTAAACTAGTTAGGGATTGAAATTTCCAAGGCTTCTCCTTGGGTCCAGGATGGGTCACTGGATTTTTTTTTTCTTTTCTTTTCTCTATCTAGAAAGTCATTCTTGGAACAGTTTTTAGGAACAAGCAATAGTAGCAACATGGTTTTATAAATAATTCTCAATAGATAGTCAAGAGAATACAGAGAAAATAAGTAAGAAAATGCTCTTAAAAAGTTAATGGCAACATTAAAATAGATTGCTAGAGAGAAAATGTTTAAACCAAGTAGTATTAAAAGTGTCTTTATCTTTTAGAGATCCATCCTCAAGTGCTTACAGATAAATGATTTCACATCTAGATTTTGCTTCTAAAATAATCCAGAGTAGGCGGTGGGAATGAGTGAAAATTTGAAACTTAATTTGATAATTGTGGATCCTAGGTGTTTAATACATGAGATTGATTACATTGTTCTCTATCTTTATATAAATTGGAAATTTTTCATAAAGTTAATATAAAAATCTCTTTACACTCAAAGCTCTACTAGTGAGAGTTGGTTCAAAATAAATGAAGTTAATTTTTAACTGGGTCAATACTTTCTACTTACCCTCTAAAAACATATTTAACATATTTTTAAAGCCAGACTAACAATATCTCAATAATTATTCCAGTAATAGTCAGTCACTCACATCTAACAAACTCATGGGTGAGCCAGGCACCATGTACAGCACTGAAAATACAGACATTAACACAACATCAACACAGTCCTCAGGACTGTACGCGGCTGTGAGGTAGGAGTACGCAGATGTAGAGGGTGAGGCAGGGATAGTTTAACATTTCAAATAAACATATTCATGTAGTACAGGCATCCTGCATTCTTGCAAAAGTACATTTCCAAAAATCAGAAATGAGTTTGCTCAGAACACCTCACAGAATGATGAAGTTTTCTAGCAGTGATTCTTGGGTACCCCCAACCTGTATCCTCTCCTGAGTAATGTGATAGTCTGAAACCTGCTGAGCAGGACACAGAAGTCATTCAGTGAATGTGTTCCCGGGCACCTGGCTTTCATCCTTTCACTGCCTGTATTTGAGGCTGAATGAATGGTTGGTGTCTGACAGAACCAGCATTGTTGGTGTCAAAGATAATAAGGGTGGATGGGTAAGCCCAAGGAAAGAGAACCCAAGGAGTTTTGAAGTGTGCTACCTACTGTCTGTTGGAGAACCACCGAGACAAATAAACCACAACAAAATACTAATATTTAGGCTGATGTGATAAGCAAGAACAGTCTCCCTCATAGAGATCGAAGCTGCAAATGTTTCCCACCTACCCAGGTCCTCACTGAAATCTTTAATTAGAAGCAAAAATTTTGGTTCACCATCTGTTTCCGACTGAGGCGGAAGAGAAAGAAATGAAATTTCATGGGGTCTTAGTAACAGGAACAAATCCACTTGGAAACCTTTTCGTCATCATTAATAAACACTTTGTAGACACTCCTGATGAGACTGCCACTGAAACAGATTGTCTTCTGGTAATGAGACCCAGATGACAACCCCACCCAAGAAGACTCTGGTTTCTAAAACTGCTGTATGAGCTAGAGGCAAGCCCACTGTCAGGCACCGAATAGTTCAAGGTGGTCCTGGTATGAACTGTGGAGATCTCCCACTATCCCTATATGCCACAGTGCTGAAAAAATGTATACATACATGCAGAGAATGATAATAATTGATAACATTGTCAAGGTACCTCACTTAAACGGTTTAACGTAGTACAGAGAACAAAAGAATAATGAATATAACAATGACCCCATCGTATTTTTCAAACTTCAAGTTACTATAATATTTTGATAACTTTAAGACATAAAAATGAGCACATGTAACGTAAAAATTATAATGACCTTACTTGTAACCTAAGAGCCCTTATCTTGGCAAGTCAACACTCTAAAAACAGGACACTGATCAATATACATACCAGCATCTCTTACCATTTTGGTAAGTTTCTGAATTACAAACCTCATTAGTCATGGCTGATCTAACATAAAGGGAAAATCCTACTGAATTAATTAAATCAGATCATCAGGACTCTCAAGAATGCTATGCTCCTCAGGTATCTGCAAGCCAATATCAAAGCCAGTTGAACAACTAACCATGTTCACAATACATCATTGTGCAAAAAGAATTCCAAATGTTAGTGAATATTTTAACACAGTAATTCTAAATGTGTGGGCCTGCTTTAGACTTCAAAACATTCAAGAGATAATTTCTTATCTCAAGGAAATTAAGTTAGGAACAAATTTAAATGGTATAAATTTGTTTTCCAATAAACACTTACTTAAATTACTTAGAGAACATTTTATTGATTTTGAGGCAATGCAGCCGCAAAGTATACATAAGTATAATTTTTAGTTTAGTTGGCATAATTTTTTAAAATTCACATCTTACCATGACTATTTAAAAGGATAAAACAGCAAAACACAATGTCGATCTTTTCAGTAAACTGTTAGTGCCAATTAAAATAAATACCACGTCTCAAAATTTACTGCCATAACATGTCTCAGAATTTACTGCTAATCTATCATGTTTTACTCTTCTATTTCTCCTTATATTCTTCCATTTTAGCCAAATTTCTCTGAGAAACATACAAGAAGGAAGTGACTGCATACAGAAGTATAAACTTGCAATCACTGCATACAGAAATCTACACAAAAACACCAAGTGCTATTACAGAATTTCCAAGGACATTTTCTCTTTCCTTCAAAGTGACCTTTTATTTTTGTAAATGCCAATGATTATTAGAATATCTAAAGCTATAGGATGACATAGTGAAAGCATGAAATAAAACTGACACATGGTCATATGTGAATAATATCAGGGAGTATGTATGAATGAACAGACTTTTTTTGCAATTATGTTTTGTAATTGCAATGATCAGAATATATCCAAAACCTACAGGCCAACAAGGTTACCTGCTGTATTTAGCCACAATCATTCCAGTAACATCTCTAACATGAATTGTACATGAAATGAAGATCTTGAAACATTTACTATACCAGAACTTGACTGGTGCTCAGATGGCAGATGGCAAACTGATGAGAAATGATGTGGATCAGATAGAATAGGAAAGAGAATGAGCTGAATGCAAGAGACAGAAGAAAGAGATTGATTATTAAATATTAGAGAAAGCGTCCATCAACATTGAGAATAACAACAATGAAACCAAAGACAGGCATTCTTACAATCACCTTTGTTTTCGATCCCTCCTCCAAAATTGAAAAACAAAAAACAAAAAACCCACTCACTATTATATTAGATCATTAATAACATGGGGCACTGCTTTCCTCATTATCTCCTTCCTGCTTAAGAATAAAATTGGCTCCACTAATTACAATAAAGTGTTTTCCAAAGAAGAGGCAAGTTTGGAGAGCACCTGGCCCTCAGCAACTATATAATTTATCCTACATGGATGCTTTTTCCAGAGACCATCAATTTCTTAAAGTGCACATGAAAGTTTTCCATTTTTAAACTTATCAGATGGAAGCTTGTTCACACACCATGGCATCTTTGGTTTTATTTCTATGTTTTGGGATAAAGACCCCAAGAAAATTGGGCAGGAGTACCTTTTACTGTTAGAGAAAGGGATTTGTACCCTATTGATACCATCAGAAACCTTTCAAGTGACAGAAACAAATACTTCATAAGGGAACAGGTCTCTGTATTACCTAAAGATGGTCTCTAAGTGGTGGTGACGCTATTATTCTTCAGTCCCTTAGTTTCTTCTAAAGCAAAAGCTTTAAAAGTACCCAAAATTGGGCCTATCATTCATTGATTAATTTTCCACCAATCAATTGTTACTGGAAAACTTTTGTTTAACCTTGAATTCCTGACTGAGTAAAAGCCCATGCATGTGCACAGGATGCTCCAAAGCCAGGCTATGCCTCTCAAAACACCTCCCAGAGTTGGGCTTATACAACACACCTCCCTGAGTTGGGCTTATACAAAAAGGCCAGAGAGTACTACTTCTAACACCTACAGTTGCAGATCTGCGAATAATTCCCACAGCTCTGCAGAATATTAATGGGTCTCTAAAGAATTGTGCTAATCTATAAATAAAGGAATGCAGAAATCCTCAACAGACCAATTTTGTTAAGTAATTAAATGAAAAATTGTGAACAGAGATACCATTATCCTCAAAAGCCCAAATTCACGTGCATGAAGGATTCAAAGCATGTAAAGTGATATTTATTTTTAACACCTATGTTAAGATGATTTTGGCTTTGTCCTGAAACAAGTGGTTCTTCCACTCTTCTTCCACATAAGATGATCTGAGACGCTAATTTGAGCTGGACTGTTCCATTTCCCCCATTCAAACGAAGAGCCATCTTTTTCTCTTAAAAGGCCCCAGTGATTTGTATTCTAAAAAATACAAAACTTGCTGATGTAGAACTACAGAAATGAGATACTTGCTGAGGCAGTGAACATTATTCAGTATTTACAAACCATTGTGTTGAACGACAAGGTATAAAAAAAAATCATTTCATCCATTCAGCTTCTTCTAGGATAAAATTATGACAGAAAAGCATTCCACTTTTCCTTTAGCAGTCCCAGGAAAGACCAATTCACTCCCCTAAGAATATAGTCTAGATTTTTCCGAGTCTTGTGGCTCTTCCTTCCTCAAGATTGACCCAGATTCTGAGCGTTTTTGTGACTGTCCACCAGGCACAGCTGGGTACACCCAGGTGCGAGACAGCCAGACTTAGGGTCAGTTTCTCCTTTGCAACTGACTGTGATGTGAGCTCAGGCAAGTAATTAAGGCCCTCTGAGCTCCACTTTCTCCATCTATAAACTCAGTTCTTTCTCAGACTTGCTATGACTACTAAATAAAATTATTGATGCAATTAATTACATAAAAATAAAAACAAGCACGCAAGAAAAGTTATCTTTACTCTTTCACTCCACACATTTAAGGCCATTCACCTGGTTGCCCTTCAAGGGGGAAAAAAATGAAACTAGGTTCACTTTGAAAAGGATAAATGCATTTTTTCTACAGCTTAAGGTGAAAGTAGAGGACATTAGTCATTTTTCACTTAAAAAAAAAAAAACAACTGCTGGGTTTGGTGGCTCAGCTGTAATTCCGCGCCTTTGGGAGGCTGAGGTGAGTGGATTGCCTGAGCCCGTGGGTTCGAGACCCGCCTGGGCAGGCGAGACCTCATCTCTACAATAAATCAAAAAAATTAGCCGGGCACAGTAGCGTGCGCCTGTAGTTCCAGCTACTTGAAAGGCTGAGGGGGAAGGATCGCCAGAGCCCAGCAGGTCGAGGCTGCGGTGGCCGGGAGCGGTCACTGCACTCCAGTCTGGGCAACAGTGGGACTCCAACTCAAAAAAAACCAAAAACAACAACAACAACAAAAACAATTAATTCTGTGTTCACAGAAAGAGGAGTTTCCCATCATGGAGGTCAAACTTATGTTTTCCTACTCTAAAGATGCCCATCGTGTAATAGCTATTGATGAAAGAACAAGTTACAAAACCATACTCACGGTATTATGCCATTAAATACATGTATGTGTATGCGTGTAGAAAAAATAATAAATGGATAAACACCAAAATGTTTACAGTGGTTATTTTTGCTATGATTTGCCTTAATTTGCTGCTTTGTTCTTTGACAACTAGATTTTTCTAAAGTTCTGCAATGATCATGTAATTTGCTCGATAGAAATGTATCAAATATATACATTAAAAGAAACTACTTTCGAAGAGCTCCTCTCCTTCCGAAGGTATTTACTTACATAATTATGCACAGTATCACAAAGGAATGATGCAACGCTGCTCTGAAAAGAAAGGGAGGTGCATTTTAAGCTCCTTCCTCTCCCACGTTAACTCTGAGTTTCCATGTGTGCCTCAGAAGATCTCTACTCTCCATTCTGCTGTTCTTGAGATAACAACCCAAAGTAGCTCCATACCTTGCAAATCAGCTCCAAGGTGTCCCGTGCAGTGTCCCCTGGTCGGACAACCGTCAGCGCTGGCTGATTATTGGGCAGACAAAACCAGGACGGAGTGAAATACTCATGGACCCAAATGTCGCAGTCAGGATTGTGCTGGTGGACGCTCGGTAAGACCACTTCTTTCTCTCTCTATAATAAGAAGTAAGGTTAGCAGGGCAGTAACAGTCAAGCTCTGATGACTTCAGATCTCCAGACTGCACATGGGGATTATAGATTTCTATGAAGGCGGCCCAGGGCAGAAGCAAAGGCATTGATGGGAAACAGGAGGACCCTTGGAGAGAGAACTACTGAGAGGAGATTTATGGGGGAATGGGGAGATTTCTGACCTCATCTATAAGATGGGCTTCACACCTGGCCCACAGCATTCACAGGTGGCCACAGCATGAACGAATATGCACCGAAATTTGGAAGAAAGCAAGAAATGGGTCACCCATTCACAGTGCAGTTTTACTGTTATTTCTTTCACAAACTCATTTCAAATTTCCAGCAGACAATTCTTAGTGAGAATATCTGCCATGTGAACTGTGAACTATATGCTTCAAAACAACAATTAAGCCCCAAGGTAATTTTTTCCAATAAAGATAATGTCCTGGTACCACCGATTTACAGATAGCATCATTTCTGTGTTCAAGCACAACTGTGGAAGAGACAGCTTCACTTCCCAGATGGAGTTCAAAGAGTTTCAGGGAGAACCTCATGGCACGAGGCTCTGTCTACTACATAACTCTGCCTGAGGATTGGGGAGTGACACAGAGTTTGTAAATACGTGAAAAGAGGTATCCTGTATAGTCATTCAGCAGCTGGGTTGAAACTAAGGATGCTAAGCAGACAATGCAGAGAATCTATAGACTGATGACACATTGGGAGCCCAGTGAAACAGGCAAGGAAAGAACGATGTTAGACTTCAGTAATGTAATATTGGTGCTCAATGTGCTAACTAATATGGCTTCACTGTTGGTTTATAATCAGGCTACTGATTGGTAAATACTGTACATATCTACAGATTCCCAAGAGCAAGGCTACTATCAACAAATTACAAGAAACAAATTTTCAAATGAAGGCTGAGAGGTGGTAGCATAACAACTTGCATATATTATATATTTTCTTAAGTTTTCAAGCAAAGTTTATTTAGAAAATAAATGAGAGAGAGAGGAGATTCACCTCCCCAAGATAGGGGAGGGGGGCCAAAGCTTAGGAAACATGGCAGCCATAGCTCAAAGAACCACATGACCATACCAGAGTTTAACAAAGTAATGGCCACAACTTGCATACATTAAAAGTAAGTGATCCAAGAATGGGGAAATGTTTTAGTAAAAGCCACTAAGCTGAAATCAACTGTGGAAGATAATTTCAGCACTGCCTTTGAACAGCGTTGTTTTCACAGATAAGTTGGACCCCAGGGAAAGACTTGTCAAAAAGCAATCAACTTTCCTAAATCCCATTAACTATAATTGGAATCTTCTGACGTGCCACATTAAACAAGTGTCCCTTAGTACTAGATCAGTCCAAGTTTAGCACCTAAACTGCTCTTTGAGAAGAGGCATTCTAGCCAGGAAATGGGATAATGAGTAATCTTTTTTTTTTTTTAAAGGGAAGTCGAAAAATCTAGACAGAAATCCAAAGAATAACTTTTGCAGCTTCCAGGTTTTGTTCACTGGAGAAGATAATCCAACATTAAAAGTGTACTAATGATGGTAAGCAAGATGAATCAGCCAACTTCAGAAGTAACCAAATCAACATCAAAAACTATGCTTGGATTGAATGGAGATATGACAATTTCATTTCTTCAATTTTTTTTTTTTGAGTTGGAGTCTCACTCTGTCACCCAGACTGGAGTGCAGTGGCACATTCCCAGCCACCGCAGCCTCAACCTGCTAGGCTCCGATGATCCTTCCGCCTCAGCCTTCCAAGTAACTGGAACTACAGGCGCGCAGTACCACGCTTGGCTAATTTTTGATCTATTGTAGAGATGAGGTCTTGCCAAGTTGCCCAGGTGGGTCTCGAACCCACGGGCTCAGGCAATCCACTCACCTCAGCCTCCCAAAGTGCTGGGATTACAGGCTGAACCACCGAGCCCGGCCATTTCTTCAAATTTCATCAGAGAGAGATGCTGAGAGTGCCACTGATGAGTATTTCGAAGAACAGCTGCCTTTGTACCCAGTATGGCATCATCTAGGGGGAGTGTGGGCATGAAAGAGAGAACAGTCCTTCCCACAGCCATTCTTCCCTCCACCCCTCCAGTAGGCAGAACTCTCCATGGCATTCTTGTGTCCAAGACTCAGCTCCACCTAGAATACAGGTCTGAGCTCCATGGCATTCTGGTGTCCATTCTGGTATTCTAGGCGGAGCTGAGCCACTGATGACTGCCACTGCTTGGTTGCATGGCAACCGAGAGTTGAATTTTGGCACATTCATTCTGAGCCTGAGAACCAGAGCATCACACCAAGGTAATGTTAACAACATCAGAACCCTCCCAAACCAAGAGGTTTCTGGTATCATTATCAGGGTCTTGAAAACTAGGGCTGTCCATTCACTTAGGGTGGAAAAAGCGGCCAAGAAAAAAATACATATGTTTATGAGCTTTTAATCAGAAGAGTTTGAAAACCCGTATTAAATCCAAGCACAAAGTTGAATCAAATCTGTGAATCTTTAATTGAATACTTAATTTGGGATGCAAATGCATTTTTTTGTTGTTGTTTTAAAGAACACACTATCAGAATAGTTCTTTGAAATTAATGGGAGCAAAACAGCACGTGTGGGCAAAGAGGGAGGGTAATAAGAACATGCCTCTTGAGAATAGAAGCTGTATATAAAAATAAATTGGCAATGGCATAAAATATTCAACTACTCAGAACCCAAATTTCCTCTTATTTTCTAGTTGAAAACTTACACATCAAGGGATAAGTATGAAAAATGTTATGTCAGCAGAACAACATTCTTATTATCGTTGAGTTTTAAAAGAATTTTCTATCTCTTGTTGACTTGTTACATAACTTTTAAAAAACTGATAATTTCAGTTTTTAATATCCAGTCTACTTAATTTTAGTAGCATGAGACACCACTGCACTGTGTATACGTTAATGCACTTCTGGTACTTTTAGAAAAAGAATACATGTTTATTTTTACCTTGCCATCTGGAATAATGTCATCAAATATTCCCTCTAAAGATTTCTTTACAGCATCGGTTCCCTCTCCAAACACCTGCATATAAAAAAGTATCATCTTCAAAAGAAGTCTGGGCAACAGGGCAAACGAAACACAGGAAGGGGAAAGGAAGATAGGCATGGCTAACAGAAGACATTACAGAAGTTTCCAGATACCCCTACCCCAAATCCCAAAGCAAGTACAGTAATTTATGAGATGCCTGGGCACAGTTGCTCACATCTGTAAATTCCAGAACTTTGGGAGGCTGAGGAGAGAGGATAGCCTAAGCCAAGCCTTTAAGACCAGCTTGGGCAACTTGGTGAGACCTCGTCTCTACAATAAATTTAAAAAATTAGCCATGCATGGTGGTACATGTTTGTAGTTCCAGCTACTTGGAAGACTGAGGTGGAAGGATCACCTGAGCCCAGCAGGTCAAGGCTGCGGCATCCGTGAGAATGCCACTGCACTCCAGCCTAGGCGACAGAGTGAGACACTAACTCAAAAAAATAAAAAAATAAAAAAATAACCATTTATAGGAGCAGACCATGATAAACACGTCCTTGTATCTAGATTCACTTTCCGTATCTTTAACAGTTGAGAAAAAAAGTTTGCTTTTAGCTCTGAATAACTTACCTAAATTTAAATAGACTAGCAAAAGCAATGAACTAGGCAAGTTCACAGTAAGAATTTCTGATACAGCCTCATATACCTGATCAGATATTATAAATAATAATTAGTGTGCTTTGTAATACTTTCTTCAGTAGAAGTTGGGAAGACATTTATAGTTTTTTTTATGTCAACGTGGCAGAAAGGTTTTTTTTTAAATTAAAAAAATAGAAATGTGTCTCTGCTTTGAAGTTTAATAAATCGTGCTAACTTAAAGGTATGATGAAAATCATAAGAAGATACTGATACCACTAGGTACTCAATACTCAAACACATGGACATGAGACTTTTTATATATTGGCTCTAAACAAGCATGTAATATCAGGATAATGTACACAATTAAGAAAACATCTTTCCCTCAATGCAAATAAAATATACCAAAAAAATGCCATTTTTGTCCATTTCAAATTAGTGAATTAAAGAATAAAAGTCTACTGGTATACTTATGGCTAAGCAGAAAGTTTTTGAACACACACTTTAAGAAATAATTATAAGAGCTGTTTATAAAACATTACACTATCCTTTGATTTTGAAAAGAAAGTTAAAATAGTCTCTTGAATTCATTTAAATTCAGCCATGTATTTCAGTAACAAAGTGCTGTACCATAACCTAGTGCAATAAAATAGAAGCATGTGAACTCAGGGTTTTGACAGAACAAAAGTCCAAACTGTGAAGTTCTGACATATATTTTGGGGTTTTTTGTTTGTTTGTTTTTGAGTCAGGGTCTCACTCTGTTGCCCAGGCTGGAGTGCAGTGGCACGATCACGGCTCACTGTAGCATCGACCTCCTGGGCTCAGGCGATCCGTTCACCTTAGCCTCCCCAGCAGCTGGGACTACAGGCCCGTACCACCAGGTTTGACTAATTTTTTAATTTTTTTGTAGAGATGATATCTTGCTATGTTGCTCATACTGGTCTTGAATTCCTGACCTCAAGCAGTCCTTCCACCTTGGCTTCCCAAAGTGCTGGGATTACAGGCATGAGACACAGCGCCCAACCTGACATGTATTTATAGTGGTCATCTGAGTCACCTGTAATGACAGTGGATACATACAAAATGTCACCATGCCCTCCCGAAAGGAGGGGACAAATGTTGGTTGTTTATGTCTCCTTTTGCAGGTTTAATCAAGAACCATCAAGTCTCTTATGTGATTTTTCTAATAAAATATTGACTTTCCTCAAAATAACTTCTTCCAATTTACAAAACCCATGGTAGCCAATTCAATGTTCTACTCTCCTCAAAGATCACAGGCCAGGCTAGGCGTGGTGGCTCAAGCCTGTAATCCTAGCACTTTGGGAGGCCAAGGTGAGGGGACTGCCAGAGCCCACAGGTTTGAGACCAGCCTGGGCAACATGGTGAGACCTCGTCGCTACAATAAATCAAAAATTAGCTGGGCATGGTAGTGCACACCTGTAGTTTCAGCTACTTGGAAGGATCGCCAGAGCCTAGCAGGTCGACACTGGGGTGGCCATGAGTACAATACTGCACTCCAGTCTGGGCAATGGAGTGAAACTCCAACTCAAAAAAAAAAAAAAAAAAAAAAAAGATCAGAGGCAAACTGCATAACTGCTCAATCTCACATTTGGTTATCATTAGTTCATCTGATCTCCTGCAGGTTTTATCAACAATTGAGAAACACCATATTTAAACGGTGATCCCGGGGACTTAGTGTATCAGCTTTCAGAATTAATCTCTTCTTAAAATTTCATGTCTTAGCCGGGCTCGGTGGCTCAGCCTGTAATCCCGCACCTTTGGGAGGCTGAGGTGAGTGGACTGCCTGAGCCTGCGGATTTGAGACCCGCCTGGGCAGCAAGACTGATCTCTACAATAAAACAAAAAATCAGCCGGGCGTGGTAGCGCATGCCAGTAATTCCAGCTACTTGGAAGGCTGAGGTGGAAGGATCACCGGAGCCCAGCAGGTCGAGGCTGCGGTGGCCAGGAGTGGCTGCTGCACTCCAGTCTGGGCGACAGAGTGAGACTCCAACTCAAAAAAAAAAAAAACAAATAAAATTTCATGTCTTAAATGAACTGTCAGAGCAAATAAGGATGGACCCTTCCATCAAAAGGCAGTCAATGACATCTTCTCACTTGCATAAGGGCACAAGGTGAAGAGGTCAAACTGGGGATCCTTGTCATGACCTCCAAGACACTCAAGGTTTGACCTTCCAGCTACTACAGTCCATGAAATGGACATTCGCCTTCTTCCAAAAGACCACAGATACTTATGTTCTTTTAGCCCCCCAAATCTAAACAAGCAGTTCTGGAGAGCTATTCATTTCTCAAAGCCAAAGGAAGAGGATGACAATAACAGCAGAGAGTGAGCTTCCCGGAAGTGACGCCAGCAGGAGAGTGGCCTTGGCTAGCAAAAGAATAAAATAAACGAGGAGAAACAGGGCTGTGGCAGACAGTCATCTGAGGCCCAACACCACACCAGTCTAGGCTGTGCCCTTGGGAATGTACCAAGATCCCCTTCTAGCTCCTGTACCTGAGCACAAAAGGACTGTGGCAGTGAGTGAGTGCTCTGAGATTCCAGTAGGCAGAAGAGTTGCCCATGTAATGTCAACCCCCAAAAGTCAAGGGCAGAGGAACAATCAGATTTCCTGGAGGTTTCCTTTGATCCAGCGCCAGAGGCAGCTTAAAAAGACTCTGTGCTCAGGTGCCCACTTGGCTTCAGCATAGAGGCCTGCTTTTTCCTGAAGACTCAGGATGAACTATATGTTTTTGGTAGGTCTGTAATTAACCAGGGTTTGGAAAGGATGCAGGTGGGAGACTGGAGCTTGGTGACAGACTAATAGCAGAGTTCAATGTCATGGGTATGCACTATCTATTAAAAGTGTTGAGCACAACTAACTTCTTTGATTGAACTAATTGATCTTAAATAACACCCAGTGTCCATAAAGAAAAAAGAAAAAAATACATATATTTAAAAAAATATATATATATTTTTTTTAGTTGGAGTCTCACTCTGTCGCCCAGGCTGGGGTGCAGTGGCACACTCACAGCCACCCCAGAGTTGACCCGCTGGGTTCGGGTGATCCTTCCGCCTCAGTCTTCCAAGTGGCTGGAACTATAGGCATGTGCTACAATGCCCGGCTAAAGGGAACATATATTTCCCAAATGGAGGGGGACATGGAAGTAATCTATGCAGGCTTGCTTTCTATCCACTCTGAAACATACCTGATTGATGCTTGGGCGTCCCTGCTTCTTTTTGGAGGTAGTATCCAGACCCCAAAGAGAAGAAAACCTGCTCCTTCTCTTGCTTGCAGATCTGGACATGGCCTGAGTACGTCTTCTCACTCCAGTTTCACCAGTACGTGCTGCCACCTGAGGATGGCAAGGACAGGCAGCAACAAGAGAGGTGTGTCAGGACCACTAACCTGTGCCTCGAGGTTCCTACTAAGACCCATGCTTCAGAAAACCCTTCCCCATCAAAGCATTTAATCCATGACTCAGACATATTAGGACCTGGAGAGCCCTTTGTGGATTCAGAACGGAAACGAAATGTTGCCAAAGTCACTCCTTGTTGAAATCATCAGTAAAATACATAATATAGGAATAAAATATATATACAGAGGGTGCCTAAACAATTCATCCACACTATAAGAAAGGAAAAGACTGTATTAAAATTTTAATACTCAATATATGCCGATAACAAAAGATGAATACAAGTTACATTTCCCTTCTGCAACTATAAGAGGTCCTCAAAGTGGTTATCATCAGCGTCCAGACACTTCTGATTATGGTGAACTGCTGCAGGACTTGTTGCTGTGTGAGGCCTCCCAGATCCTCCCCGTGCACATCTCACACAGTACCATGCTTCTCAAACTTATCACAAATGCATGCAATTGTTGGGCGTGTTGGAGGTTCTGTTGCAGACTCACGCCTCCATGGTCGTTGTACTTCCACAATATTTTCAAATTTCTAATACTATTTCAAAATGGTTTTGCACTCCTCAAATGACAACCAGGCTTCCGCCATTTTCTCTGATATCCTGCCTGCCCCACAGTGATGCTAGCATTCATTTGATTAATGCCATCTTTTGAGGGAATGTCATTCTACATATTGCTACCGTAATTCAATTCAACTTCGAAAAGAAATACATAGATAACATCGCCTAAAACGTGTATACATTCTTTCTGGCACCCCCGGTATATATGTACATCACGTTTCCAAAATTTAGATGTCCTTCAGGTCACAGGCTTGAGCTACAGCATCAAGTAGAATGGGCCATGCTTTCCTGAGATCCTCCCCAAATGCCACAGAGCTGTTTCTGCACTCTAATGAAAAAATGTTCCTAAGTGTCACCAAAAATTACGGTTTCTGGGATTCCATATTAAATATAAAATTACCAATCTCTTCCATTTAGTTCTCTCTTCTACTGAGCTCTCTGAAGATGGTGAAGCCACCTTACCAGACATTAACTCACATATCCCATGTTTAGGTGCATGAGAAATAAAACTTTATAGAACTTGATTTTTTTTTTGGTCTGTAAAACTAAACTCTGTTGAGACATTTGCAATGTGCCAGCAACCCAGAAAAACATTTCAGAAGGGAACAAACACCCCATCTTTAAATCTGCCACTGTGATCATTATTCAAGCCGAATTTCTGCGAGGCTCCATGATGTCTTCTCAGGCAAAACATTCAGAGTTGAACTTTATCTTACAGGTTGCAAGCAAAGTCCCAGGAACATAAGGCAACGTCTGCCAGAAGGTCTCAACAGGCCACCCACGGGCTCGCCTTACAAAAAAAAAGGGAGTGGCAAGAGGTACAGCGAGTCAGACTTGAAATGAAACTTCCCCACCCGCTCTTTATTGCTGGAGGTGAATGTCTTGGAACCTCCTTGTCGTAGATTCCCACTCAGGCAACTCCCAATGTGACAGAGGCCAACTGGCAACAGCCTTGGGGAGGAAGCGCTACAGGTAAGCAAGGGCCTCCCCACCTCCACATACATTAAAAACAGAAATCTAAACATCTTCTCTGCAAGAGTATTAGAGGGAAGATTTCTGAACCCAAACAAAAATAGGAAGACGAGGGAGCTGAGAGGTCTTGCATTTTCTCAGCTTAGCGTATTAAAAACCCCAACCAGGAAAATGAAAACTGTAGTATCCAAGACACTGCTGGGAATTTTTATGCGGATGATCTTAATCTACAATGACACTTGAGGTATTATGGGGAACTAAATCACAAAACAAAAGGCACCATGAGCTACATAAAAATGTACTTCTCTGTTTTCATCACTTTCTAAATAAAAGGTAAACCAAGGTGGAAAAGGAATATATGACAACATGCTGACGCATGTGCTCATGTGACTATGTCAACACTGAATAAAAGGTGTTAAAATGTAAAATACTAGGAGAAAAATATGCTTATAGATCTGTTTGTAAATAAATAAATCTAGTCATAAATAGAGACATATACACATACATAGAGGCAGGCATATGCAAGGGGTGCCAAAAAAGGTGCACATACTTCAACGCAAAAGATGGCATTAATCAAATGAATGGTAACATCACTATGTGACAGGCAGGACAGTCAAAGAAAATAGCAGAAGCACGGTTCAGCAAACATCATACTACACATTGCTACCATAATTTAATTCAGCTTCAAAAAGTAATACATAGATAACATCTCTTAAAATGTGTATACATCTTTTGGGTACCCCCATATATATATTGATATAGACTAGTTGGTTTACTTTCTTCACAACATGTATCAATATCTGTACTTACTGTATTTATTTAATTGCTTACTCATTTCTTTCCTATCTGTCCCATAAGAATATAAATTTCAAGAGGACAAGATCTCCTCATTCATTATATAATCACAAGGACGGTAACTAACACAAGCCAGTCACTGCCATATACTTGTTGATAGAATAATAAATAAACACCAGAAAGCAAAAGCAGAGATCTGACATAATGTGATGACAACAATTAAAAGGTAATTCTTTCCTTTACAAATTTAGGAAAAAATATAAATAAGGAAAGAGTATAAGAGAGAAACTCATAGGCAGGTTCTGTAATTGTTCCTCTCGTCTGCTTCTCTGCAAAATAATAAAAAATAAAATAAAAAATAAAAGAGAAACTAATATAACCATAAATATTCTAAGTTGCCAGCTGGCCAGTTAGTGTAGTCTGTTTAACAAACACTTTAAGATTCTTATAAGAATTACTCTAAACTGTTTGGAGCCTTATAAACTGCAAAAGTAACCTACCCCCAAGACAGTTGTAACTTAAAATGAGCAAAGGGGTTTAGAAAAGAAGGCTGGCAGAAGAACTACTGGACAAGAGCTCAAGAGTTTCTCAATGATCTTTGCCCAGACAATGACTCCCTTTGTGGCCCGAACCTGATTACTCTATCATTCTGCTCATCTGTGCAAACAAGAACAATGATAACCTTCTTTCAAAGAGTACAGCCGGGACCCTTCGGTTAATTACTGCAAATCACTCAGCATTATGGGAAACTCTCTAGTGAATGGTATTTCGATTGTAGCTCCAATCTCCTCCCCAGCCCTGTAACCCTCACACCTCCTCCCCTACTTAAAAGGAGAAAAAAAAATATCCGGACAAAGGCTAAATTGAAGAATGTTTCAACCCCAAGGGGGAAAAAGTCTCTGGGGTTTAATGACAAGAAGAGGGGGGGAAAAATGTGTCGAATAAATCAGAATGTAAAATTCCCTGCCCAGGATCCTTCACAGGAGTCAGCACAGCGAATAGAACAGATACCCAACAGGCTCACCTGACTTGTTCTGACTGAAATGAAACCCCTCACAGAAAAGAGAAGTTTGCAGGAACACATAAAAAACTCAGACTTGGCCAGGCATGGTGGCTCACACCGGTAATCCCAGCACTTTGGGAGACTGAGGCAGAAGGATCACTTGAGCCCAGGAGTTCGAGACCAGGCTAGGTAACAACAGTGAGTACTCATCTCTACAAAAAAAAAAAAGTTTAAAAAATATTTTTTTAAAAAAGAAAAAAACCTCAGACTTCCATTGCTGATGCAACAAGAAAAAGAACAAAGGAACAGAGTTGAACATATGGACGTAAATATTCTTCTTTAAAATCACTGACCAAAAACCCTAAAAGAGTTACTAACTCTCCCACCTCCATCTTTGCCTGGCCAAATTTTAATAGCCTGCCCACCAAAGGAAAAGTACACACAAATCATAGATATTGAGATGGAGAAAATTAGAGGGTCTGAGGATAAATTACGGAACTGCAAAACAGTAACCTTCTCAGGGAGGTTGGATTCAATGGCTTTGAAGAAAATAAAGAAAGCATACACGTTTTAGAAAAGAACCCAAAATATTTTATCCAAAATGTAGCAAGCCACAGTGAAAGTAATAAGTCATTTAGATAGTCAAGATTTAATATTATTATAGATGATGCCTCTCTGACATCATGAGCTCCCTTAATAAAACTGTTCCCTCAGTATATGACATTCTGACAAGGAGGTAAATAAGAATTTCCATCCAAGTTCTGGAGACTGGATTAAGATGGCCGATGTGAGGCAGCTAGAGTATGTTTCTCTACAGGGTAAACATAGTTTTTCTGTTTGTTTTTTGAAGAATAGATGAACAGATTTAGCTAAGTTAAAAAATCGGTGTCCAGGTTCCAAAGAAACAGACCTACAGTCACAAACTGAAAATCGCGTATAGTTGATTCAACACAGCACTTTGTCCCAAGCGTCTAAAAAAACAGGACTTAATAGCTATATGGAGAGGTGGTAGCCAGGGAGACCAAGAGCTGGGCTGTAATTAGCAGAACAAATCAGGATGCCAGTTTTAATAACTCCAGAAATTGGTTTAAGTCTTCTTTAAAAATGTAAATCTACCCTAATTATCTGAATGATGATGCTAATCTATTTATAAAAAATACAAACGCCTCTGACTGAATTACAGCTCTGAATTCAATTGAAGGGTACAGCTGACAGGGCAAGACAAGAACAGCACAGCTAAGGTTTTCCAAAGCAGTTTCTGGAACATGAGACGTAACATTTAATTCCTTAGCAAATGTGCTAAGGTGCAGTACATTTTAGGTGGGTGTCAACTTGGATAGGCTAAAACCATGTTACTCGCATAGCAATTTTTGAGAAGAAAGGGAGCCAAAAGTACACAAAGCTGTTCACAATTTAGCAAGTACATGAAATTACAGATTATAAACACACAACACGACGACGCAATCTGTCACTGTGGAGGTCAGTTGGAAATTCCCTTCCTCAAGCAATGCATATGTTCAGTTGGTGAGAACCACAAAAGTTCTTTACCTTCCTCTAATCCATCAGGTATTCATGGTCATCAAAACAATGATAAAAATTAAGTGAGAGGCACATCTCCAAAGAGATCTGTGTCCAATATACAGTGCATGTGTGTGAGTGATTGAGAGAGAGAGAGAGAACAAATGAGTGCACTTGTGTATTCAAGAGAGCACTCCACTTGCCATTTCTAAACGGTTAATATAAAAAATAAGGGCAACCCCTTCAGGTCCCCTCTCACTGTGGGAGCTTTTCTGTCCTCTCAATAAATCCTGCTTTCTCAAAAAAAAAAAAAAAAATAGGTATTTGGGTTCCAACCATGGCACTGCCTAAAGATGACAAAAGCTATCAACAAACACTACACAAGAACAACTCAGAAGACAGCACCTTTCACAATTTCTTTGCAAACCACTTAGGCCCCTTCAAGAGAGGCTTCAGTAATACATTTCAACACAGGTTCTAATGAAAATTCGCATCCGCTGCCAAGGGAGAACATTTCAGAAATCCACACACAGCAGTATACTAGAAAAACACTGTCAAGTCCTGCTCAGGATTAAGCATCAAGATTAATATTTTTTAAAAATTTATTAGCTTCTACTCACCAGGGCATGAAAAGATGATACAGAGAAGATTCCAAGGCGGCCCATGGCCACTTTCGTGGGTCGGCTTGCAAAAGCAAGCAGCCTTTTGGGGTTGGGCAGCTCCCCGCCCTGAAGGCTAGCTAAGTAACAGCGGAATCGAAAGAGGTCCATCTGGAACTGTTCGAGATTTTGTTCCCAAACAAATATCTATGGTGGTAAAAAAGTGAGAAAAGGTGAGGAAAAGGGAAAGCAAATGTTAACAACTTGATCCTGTACACAACTTATAAATCACTATGTGGTAAAGGTACCAGTTATCATCCTATGAGCAAACAACAGGTACCCTAAGGTTCTCAGTACATAGGTTTCTTCTGCAAAGGTCTGTAATCACGCCTTCAGCATAATAAACAGAAAGTATATTGTTAATTGCTCTGTTCTCTCCTCTCATAGATTTTGTGTTGGGGGCATTATAGGTCTATCACTCTGAGGTCTGGGCCACAAACTCAAGACAGAAGAGATAAAAATGTAGCGACTTTTGGACCAGTGGCTCACACCTGTGATCTCAGCACTCTGGGGTCAAGGAAAGAGGAATGCTGAGCCCAGGAATTTCTGCCAGCTTAGGCAACATAGTGAGACCTAGTCTCTACAAAAAAAGTCAAAAAATTAGCCAGGAGTGATGGTATGCACCTGCAGTCTCAGCTACTCAGGAAGCTGAGGGACAAGGATCACCTGAACCCAGGAGGTCAAGGCTGAGGAGCGCTGTGATCACACCACTATACTCCAGCCTGGGCAGCAGAGTGTGAGGCCAACTCAAAAAAATAAAAAGCAGACTTCCAGAACCAGATAACTATATGACTCCCCAAGAGGTGATTTTTCATACAAAGAAATATGAAATGAATTAAAGGGTCAGAGACAAATGGACCAAGAGCTTTGGAAGAGGTAGGCGGCCCAGCGCACAGGGTGGGCAGCAGGACATGAGACAGTAGAGATCTAGACTCTGGGATACAGAGTTCCAGCTGTTGTGTATCTCGGAGACATTCCTGCATTTTTCAAAATGGCAAAATACTGCCTACTGCCCAAGGCTGATGTGATGTTTAACTGAGATAATGCGACAATCAGCACCAGGTCTGGCACAGAGTGAAGGCTCAGTGATATTGATAAGAACATGGATAACAATGAAGAGCAGACAGCTCTCTTTTTACTTCAATTTAAAATACAGGGCTAGGCACAGTAATTCACGCCTGTAAGTCCAGTACTTTGGGAAGCAGAGGCAAGAGGACTGCCGGAGCCAGGGGTTCAAGACCAGCCTAGGCAACTTGGTGAAACCTCGTATCTACAATAAATCAAAAACAATTAGCTGGGCATTGTGGCACATGCCTGTGGTTCCAGTTACTTGGAAAGCTGAGTGGAAAGATCACCTGAGCCTAGCAGGTCGAGACTGCGGTGGCCAACGAGTGAGCCACAGCACTCCAGCCTGGGTGACAGAGTGAGAATCTGACTCAAAAAACAAATAAATAAATAAATAGCACATACATGCAACAGAATACTATTCAGTCAAAAACCAGGAATGGGCCAGGCTCGGTGGCTCAGCCTGTAACCCCAGCACTTTGGGAGGCTAGGCCTGTGGATTGCCTGAGATCATTGGTTCGAGACCAACCCCCGTAACTTGGCGAGACCTTGTCTCTACAATAAATTAAAAATTAGCCGGGCGTGGAAGGCGCACCTGTAGTTCTGGCTACTTGGAAGGTTGAGGTGGAAGGATCACCAGAGCCCAGCAGATCGATGCTGGGGTAGCCATGAGCATGGGTGCCACTGTACTCCAACTCAAAAAAAACACAACAAAATAAAAACAAAACAAAACAAAACACCAGGAATGAAGTACTGATGTAAAGCTGCCATATAAGTTAACCTCTAAAACATGATGTTCAGTGAAAAAAGTTAAGACACAAGAGGTCACAGACTGTGCAATTCCATTCATATGAGACCACTAAATTCCAAAGGCTACAGTGTGGGGAGGGGATTACTGTTTAATGGATACAGTGTTTCCTTTTGGGGGTGGATGAAAACGTTTCAGAACTAGAGGTGGTGGTTGTAAAACAGTGCGAATAAACTAAATGCCAATGAATTGTTCACTTAAAAATGGTTAATTGTATGTTATGTAAATTTTGTCTAAAAAATACAGTATCAGGTAACATAGGAAAAGCCCCATAGGAGGGGCTGAGTGCGGTGGCTCCCGTCTACAATCCCAGCACTCTGGGAAGCTGAGGCAGAAGAACTGCTGGAGCTTAGGGCTTCAAGACCAGCCTAGGCAACATAGTAAGACCTTGTTGCTACAAAAAGTTTAAAAATTAGCCAGATGTGGTGGCACACACCTGTTGTCCTAGCTACTCAGGAGGCTGAGGCAGAAGGATCACCTAAGCCTAGGAGGTCAAGGTCAGTGGAAGAGGCCTCAGTGAGCTGAGATTGTGTCTCTGAACTCCAACCTGGGTGACATAGAGACCTCAACTCAAAAAATATAAAATAGCCAGGCTCAGTGGCTCAGCCTGTAATCCCGCGCTTTGGGAGGCTGAGGTGAGTGGATTGCCTGAGCCCGCGGGTTCGAGACCCACCTGGGCAGCGAGACCTCATCTCTACAATAAATCAAAAAATCAGCCAGGCGTGGTAGCGCATGCCTGTAATTCTGGCTACTCAGAAGGCTGAAGCGGAAGGATCACCGGAGCCCAGCAGGTCGAGGCTGCAGTGGCCGGGAGCGGCCACTGCACTCCTGTCTGGGCGACTGAGTGAGACTCCAACTCAAAAAAAAAACAAAAATAAAAATAAAATAAAATAAAATAAAGGGAGAGAAACGTGGAAGACCACAGGCTGGTTCATGTCATTGATTGTTTAATGATTTAAATATCATTTAATCACATAATTTTTCCTAAGCATTAGGACAAAGTTTCAAGGCATTATCAAGTTGCTATTGCTGACTTTAAAACAGCTCAATCGCAGGCAAAAATGTCCTCTGCTCATTTCACTAAATCTTTTCTTTTTAGCATGAAATATGCTCATGCAAAGTAATTATAGATGCATTTTTTTAAAACTGCACTTCACCTTTTTCCGATTTAGAATTCTAAATTTATTGAGGTGTCAGAAATGAATCCCCACCACAGCCGAGCTCCAAGTCAATATGACAACTTAGGGAGTGAAATCACAGACTTCTAATTACACAGATCCCCGAGAACAGTCCACCATTGGTGGGTCCCGGAAGGCTACTCTACTGGGTTTCTGCCTTTCATTTAATGTAATAGTGTTCCCTGTAGCTCATAACAATCAATCGCGAGCAAAGATGGAAGAAAACTGCCAGTCAAAATAAAGAATTTAGCAGCTCGGATGACAGGCTGTCGAGCAGATAACCAATGATGTTTCATGAATACAAGGCAGCCAAAAAAAAAAAAAACTTTTAAAAGACAAATGATTTTGTCTGGGTCTAAACACAGAAGAATGGTTACCTGATCTAATATAGTTTTCTTCTTCTTGGAGTCAGTGACTGAAGACAGCTGCATCTCGCCCATTTTCTTCATTTTTTCATCCATGTCGATCTTCTGTTCCAGTTTTTTGATTTCTGACTTCAGGAGTCGGAGTGTGTCTTCCTTGTGGTGGTGTCTCGCGACAGCAGCTGCACAAGCAGAGTGGATGGCGGTGATCCAGTTTTCAAGCTCTGTCTGGCTGGTGGTCTGTACCGGGGAGAAGGAGCAAGAAGAAAGAGCCACCTCTTAGGAAGTTAACAGAAACGAACCATGTGCACTTCCAGAGAAGCAATGCCTGGGAGTCAAGGTGAGAGGTCTAGACACCCATGCATAAGGCTAACTTGACCTCCTCCTTCAGGAAATTGATGACAAAAAGTCTCAGGTCAGACCCTGCTCTCTCCCACCCCTCAAGGGCTGTACTAAATAAAGCCTCCATGTCTGCTCACCCACTGTACTCACTGAAATCACCTGAGTATGTGATACTCCTACGTGAACAGATTGGTTTCTGGTCAAGAGCGTTGCTGTGGGCCAGGTGTGATGGCTCACATCTGTAATCCCAGCACTTTGGGAGGCCAAGGCAATAGGACTGCCTGAGCCCACGAGTTCAAGATCAGCCTGGGCAACATAGCAAGACCTCATCTCTATTACCAAAAACAAAACAAAACAACCTCCCCCCATATTTAAAAATTGTTTTTGAAAAGGAGAGTTGCTGTGAAGCAACTGTCAGTTTCCAGAGAGGACTGATCAGTTACAAGGCGTGAGTGGGGCTGAGAGACATTACTGATCAAGGAAGTCACACCAGCCCAACCCACAATGAACTTCTGCAACTCAACCTATCCCAGAGTTAAGCAGCAATGACAAAACTAGGGTTAGAGAAGTGGTTCAAGCCAGAAGAAATACTCTCTTAGGAGACCCCATGGGAGCAACCAAGAATTGCAGTCACCCAGCAACGCTCCATGCACTGAGAGTGTTCTGTTTGAGAAGGACATTCTCAAATGTCGGGTGACACCCACCAGTGAGCAGGTGACCTCAAAGTGGGACTAGTGGAACTCAAGGGTGTTCTGAAAGGCAAACATCCAAATAGTTGAGGAGAGACAGCTCATGTGCAATAATTTGCTATTAAGAATTCTTTAAGCCGGGTTCAGTGGCTCAGCCTGGAATCCCACGTCTTTGGGAGGCGAGGTGAGTGGATTGCCTGAGCCCACAGGTTCGAGACGCGCCTGGGCAACTTGGCGAGACCTCATCTCTACAATAAATCAAAAAATAAGCCGGGCGTGGTAGCGCACGCCTGTAGTTCCAGCTACTTGGAAGGCTGAGGTGGAAGGATCATTGGAGCCCAGCAGGTCAAGGCTGTGGTGGCCAGGAGCAGCCACTGCACTCCAGTCTGGGCGACAGAGTGAGACTCCAACTCAAAAAAAAAAAAAGAATTCTTTAGGAATTCAATCAATGAGTTTTTATAAGTGAGGAGGTACTGGATGTTTCTGGGTATTCCATTAAGCCCAGAGAAGTTTAAAAAATGCTCAGAAGTTAGTCTAGCTAATAAAAGTCTAATCAATCGCTATAATACTAAAGTAGCTACTAACATCATTTTTATGCATTAAAACAATGATTTTTTTCCCTTTGATGTATCTTCTCAATTTTCTAACTCATATGAGCGATGGCTTGTAAACAAAATTATATTAATAGAACCTGGCCAGCACATTTCTCTATGCTAACTGGCAATAGAAATTTATATCAAGGGACTACTGTATCTATTATTTCTGAATCTCATCGGCTTTGTATTCCACTAAAGAAATGACATCAAATATTAAAAACAGTGTCTGTCAACAAAGCTATCTCACATTGGGCAAAACTAAATGATCCAGCAGTTGTCATGTTGATTAAAAAAAAACCTGTTGTCTGTGGATAAAGAAGATTTCAATAAGCTACACATTCTCATACAGAAACAGCAGAAGGTCAGGCTTGGTGGCTCATGCCTGCACTTTGGGAGGTCAAGGCAGAAGACTGCTTGAGCCCAGGAGTTCAAGGGCAGCCTAGGCAACATAGAGATCTCATCTCTACAAAAAAAATTAAAAATTAGCCGAGTGTGGTGGCATATACCTGGAGTCCCAGCTACTCACAAGGCTGAGGTAGAAGGATTGCCTGAGCCCAAAAGGTCAGGGCTGCAGTGAACCATGATCATGCCACTACACTCCAGCCTGAGTGACAGAGAGAGATCCTGACTCAAAAACAAAAAGAAAGAAAGAAACAATAGACGTCCCACCTGACAAAACACTTCACTTTGTGAAGACTGAGTGGGAAGAAGAGACAAGATAAAGGCACTGAAAGCCACAACTAAAAACTTGTAGGCTGAGAAATTTAGAAGAAAAAATACACGTGTGTATCTGAGAGTCATCTTGAACTTTTAAATTTGCTTCAAATTCTTAATGCATACCTCTTCTTTGAAGGTCATTATCTTATACTGTCTTTACATATCACTTTGGGTATTGGTTGTTTGTTTTGAGTCAGAGTCTCACTCTGTTGCCCAGGCTGGGGTATAGTGGCATGATCACGGCTTACACCACAGTCTCAATCTCCTGGACTCAGGGGATCCTCCCTTTTTAGCCTCCCAAGTAACTGGGACTACAGGCATGCGCCACTACATGCTGCTAATTTTTGTTGTTGTTGTTTACTTTTCATAGAGATGAGGTCTGGCTATGTTGCCTTAACTGGTCTCCAACTCTTGAGCTCAAGCAGTCCTCTCCCCTTCGCCTCTCAAATTGCTGGGATTACAGACGAGAGCCATTGTGCCCGGCTGTCACACATTACTTTGAAGTTACATAAAAAACAGAGTTCAAGATCTTCCCACATATAATGAAAGCACCAGGCTTGCCTCTGCCATGTGCACTGTAAAAATGTTTTGACTATTGGATCTCGATCCCTCTTGGAATAAGTGAGTATTTTATTAGGAAAATAAATTATTATTTTTCCCCGCCTCTTTTTTATTATAAAAGGAAACAGCTCAGATGAAAAGACAATCTAATAAGGATCATTCCCTTAAAAAGAAAAAAAAAAAACAAAAACCCAAAAGCTTCCAAGATGAAAATATCCAGTGTTGGGAAAGATATGCAACAACCAGAACTCTTACGAGCTGCTGGCTGCAGACTGGACACTAAACTGGAACAACTGCTTTGGAAAGCGGTTTGGCGTTACCCACAAAAGTTGAATATATGAATACCTTGTGACTTAGAAAGCTCACTTTGAGGATATACGCAACAGAAATGCATTCATATGGTCACCAAAATATATGCTCCAGAACATGCACAGCAGCATAATCTGTAATGGGCAAAACTGGAAACTATCCAGATGCCCACTGGCTATCGAATGGGCAGGGCGCAGTGGAAGGCTGAGGTGGAAGGATCACCTGAGCCCAGCAGGTTGAGGCTGCGGTGACCCCGAGTGTGCCACTGCACTCCAGCCTGGGCGACAGGATGAGACTCTGACTCAAAACAAAAAACAGTAGAATAAATAAATATGTGAAGTGATCACACAATGAAATACTACAGAGCAATGAGATCGAAGGATTTATCAGTACATACTATAATACAGATAAATCTTGCACACACAACACTGAAGAAAGGAAGCCAGACAACATGGGAGAATGTACTCTATGATTCTCTTTATTTGAAGTACTAACATAGGTAAACCTAGTCTGTACTATTAGAAGTTTAAGAGAGACGGGTACTGTGGTTCACGCCTGTAAACTCAGCACTCTGGAAGGCCAAGGTGGGAAAAATTAGCCAGGCGGGGTGGCGTGTGCCTGCCGTCTCAGCGACTTGGGAGGCTGAGGTGGAAGGATCTCCTGAACCCAGGAGGTTGAAGTTGTGGTGAGCCGTGATGGTGCCAGCCTGGATGAGAGTGAGACCAGGACTCAAAAACAAACAAACAAAACCAAAAAAAGAAGTCCAGAGAGAAGTTTTTTGGTGGGAATGGGGAGCAAGGGGTAGGAACTGGGAAAACGCACAAAAGGGATTTCTGGGGTGCTGGCTACTTTCTGCTTCTCGATCTGGGTGCTAGTTACATAGGTGTATGACACGGGTGTGTTCAGTTTATCTAAAGTACACCATCAAAATATGTATTTTTCTGCGTATATGTTAAACTTTAATAGTATCATTCCCCCCAAAAAATCCTTTCAACATACATGACCCGAATATTTAAGTATAACTTTTCCAAAACTATCCTAAAAATATCATACCTTATATTCTAATTTTTCATTAAGAATTGTTTTCACAAGACTATAATGGAAGTTTCAAAAAGCTTGACCCTTCTGCATCATTTCTTTGTTCTCCAAAGTGCCTGGCAGCACCTGATAAAAAGCTGGTTCCTTGATCCCAAACACTTTCCACTTTGTCTGCACAACTCAGAGGACACGAGGAACTTTCAGACTTTAGGGGAGCTGGAGTTTTCACTCATATTAAAAGGACAATGTGGGGAAACCCAGATGCAATCTCTGCAGAGGCGGCATGTGTCACTAAGAAGAGGCTTTGACTCACACACAAACACCTGGCAGGTCAAGGCACAGGGGGCGGTACATACCCACTTCCTCAAGACAAGCCTCTCACCTCTGTCTCAGTTAGAATCTTCCATTCCGCCCCCGCCCTCAACTCATGGAGTAAGGAAAGGAAATATCTATGGCCGTGACATAATAACCAAGTAACAATAGAAAGATCTGAGACTTCTGGCAGCAAGCTGTGCTAAATACACACTTTGAACTTAAAACATTTTAAATAAAATCATCCACCAAGCCGGGCTCGGTGGCTCAGCCTGTAATCCCGCGATTTGGGAGGCTGAGGTGAGTGGATTGCCTGAGCCCGCGGGTTCGAGACCCGCCTGGGCAACTTGGTGAGACCTTAACTCTACAATAAATAAAAAAATTAGCTGGGCGTGGTAGCGCGTGCCTGTAGTTCCAGCTACTTGGAAGGCTGAGGCAGAAGGATCGCCAGAGCCCCAGCAGGTCAAGGCTGCGGTGGCCGGGAGCGGCCACTGCACTCCAGACTGGGCGACAGAGTGAGACTCCAACTCAACCCCCCCCAAAAAAAATATCATCCATCTAGGAGGGACTCAGGTGACCATTTTACAGATGGGGAAAGGAATGCCCAGGAAAACTAAGAAAGGTGCAGGCATTTATTGTAAGCCCTAATCTCCACTAAATCTGTAATTTTTTAATAACACACCGCTCCTGGCTGCAGGGTCACGAGGATGAGCCACTTAATATGTTGAGTACTCCGCTTCTAGAATTAGGGGAGAACAGAACTCTCCTGTCCCCCTTTGAAGCCAGGTGTGGCCATGGCACTTGGTTTTGACCAATGAAATGTGAGTAGAAGCCACGTGTCAACAAAAACCTGATTCGCGTCCTTGTTGCCCCTTTGCCTACAGTCACTGAAGTGTGTGTCAACATGGAGCCTAAGTGTTCCAGATGAGTACAGCTTTAGTGTAAGCCTCCATCAGATATGCGGCAGGAACAAGAAGGTGCATTAAGACACTGAGACCTGAGGGTTGTGTGTGACCACAGCATAAGCCAACCCATCCTGACAGATGGAACAGCAAAGTAAGAATTCCACTGCAAAACGGGTGATGCTCTGAAGATAAAGGAATCTATATGATACCCTCTGGACTCTAAGGAGGACCACAATCTGATATGATCTGTAGAAAAACAGCCTCCTGCTCTCTTTCTTAGTGAAAGAGGGTCTTCTTCTTCCCCCTACCTGTGAGAATCCCAGTCAAACTCAGTTAAACATGGTCCATTCTGATGTCAGAGTTGTGTTCATTCCACTTGGAAGTAAAAATGTAGGGAAGTTGGTATGAGTCAAAACTAAATACCCTTTGAAAAGGAGATATTTAATTTTGGCAAAGCAGGTACCCTGGAACGTATTTATTTGAAAGAAAGAAAGATGGTGGTCACCAGGGGCTGGAGTGAAGGGGAAATGGAGTGCAGTTATGTAACAGGTACAGAGTTTCAGATTTGAAAGATGAAAAAGAGTTTGGGTGATGGACGGTGCTGATAGTTGCACAACAATGTGAATGTACTCAAAGCTGCTGAATTGTCCACTTAAAAATGGTTAAGATGGTAAATTTTATAGTAGGTGTATTACACCCCAATTAAAAAGGAAAAAGAATTGTTTAAAAGTAAAATTGAAGGAAAAAAACCTGTAAAAATCCCCCAAACCCAGAGAAGCATCTATGGAAATGCACAATGACGGTTTTATGAAAAATTTAGCCATCAGCCCTTTTAACCATTAGGTATGCCTCAGTCCTCCAAACTCTTTTAAAACCTGTCAGTGATTGAAGGTAGTTTCCATTAGAGAGAATTTTTGCTCCCGCTGTCTTGTCTAAATAAAACAGCGGTTCCTGCCATTCCCTATCATTAAGCCAAATCAATTTCTCAGAAACACAATTCACTAAATGAGCTTTTCAGTGAAGTTTGTTCTTTTGCAGTGGCACACAGGGAGCTACGTGTTGATGAGAGAAAACAAACTCTCGGCGGACTGCTTTCAACAGCTAGTTAAGCGGAGAAAAGTCTTGAAACATTTCATAACTATTCACAGGCTTCACAGCTCAAAACCGTTCACAGCCGACTACTAACCGGACACCATGTTTTTCAGCATGGCCTCTCCAGGGTCCACATTTGAACATGATAGAAAAAAAGCCATATGAAGCCACCTGCATCACCTGCTAAACCAAGCAAGTTTAGTTAGGGGCATCAGGTCCACGATGGGTCACAAAGGAAAGAAGGAGAGACCACCCAGCCCCTCTCCTACTCATCACCTTCCATTAAACAAACAGCAACAGACAGGTAGAGAGTGAATTCTGTGATTCTTTCTTTGCCTTCTGGGGATGCTATAAATACTGTATAAAGTTCAGTGAAGGGAATAGGCAAAGTTCTTGCCAACAGAGGAATATAATCAACAGAAACTGCATTTTGCATAAGAGTCCTTTTGAGTGCAGAGTTAAGACTGGGCTTCATTATGTATTTAAATAGAGGTCGCTTCAATTATCCAACTGCGTGGAGGACACTCGGTGATTTCAGATAATCAGTGGTTTACATAAATGGCGGGAAAAGGGAAATTCATTTTAAACAAGAGAAACACTAGGGAATACACGCCAAATCTGAAAAACTAAAATTTGGATAATTCAAGTTTATAGAAACACAAGAATAACTGTAAAGTAGGTCAAACTTTTTCCTTTCAAAGGAAAAAGGATTAAGCTACCATTTGTAAGAGGCTAGATAGGAATAAAGTTCCTGTGGGAATTCTTAAAAGACTTTTTTCTCGTTGGTTCTACATTTATCATATTTAAGAGTTTTGTTTATATAAGCCTTAATTAAACTAGCCTTTCTAATATCTAAAGAGAACTCAATATGAGGTTCCCCTCCCCCAATAAAAAAAAGTCACGTGGCCAGGCATGGTGGCTCACACCTGCAATCTCAGCGTTCTAGGCGGTCGAAGCAGGAGGATTGATTGCTTGAGCCCAGGCTAGGCAACACAGTGAGACTTCATCTCTACAAAAAATTAAAAAATTAGCCAAGTGTGGTGTGTGTTTATATTCCCAGCTACTTGGGAGACTAAGGTGGAAGGATAGTCTGAGCCCAGGAAGTCAAAGCATAATCTGGGCGACGACTGAGACTCAGAAGATAAAATAAAATAAAATGCTTTTTAAAAAAAGTCATGTGACTGTGCACTTCTCTCACCCTGACCTCACCACCCCCTCATCCACTCCAGGTTCATTCTCTGGAAAAGCAGAGAAGCACTTCTGCAGGAAGCCAAACACAAGAGCAGTAGGAGCTGTCTGCTGCAAAGGGGAATGAATAGAAGCCTACCCAGTGAGAGGCAAGGCCAGGACTCATCTCCAGCAAAGTTGAATAGGCCCCAAAGAAGACCAACAAATATCATCAACTAAAGTCCCTCCAAAGAGGCAACTTACTATCTGTCCATAATGTGAAAGCCTCCTATAGTTCCTAATATGACAGATGACATTCAAGTGGCTTTTTGGTATCTCAGATGTAAGTATGACCAGACAGTCAAGAATTTCCAGACATTTGCAGAAAGCCTCCAGCATGAAAGACAGAGACCAAAACACACAGAAGAAGCATTAGTAGAGGAAAGGAGATGCTATGTTTGAAGCAGAGAAAGTGTCCCTAAAATCTAAAGTATCCTCAGAGATGCAAGAGAGAATCTGAAGCTATAAACAAGTAAACAAAAACATGGATTACAATGAAAGGGAATAATGAGACTGATAGGAGGGGAAAGGGATGAAGGGGAAGGAGAAAGGAAAAAGAGGAAGGAAGGGAGGAAGGGAAGGAGGGAGGGAGGGAAGACTGTCAGTGGGCAGGGCTTAGAAAAAAAAAACAAAAATCAAAAATTAAAATGTCAATAGAAGGCAACTCAGTGTGAAGGCCCAGAACACCAGTAATAAGAAAATGACTTTAAGTGTTTCAGATAGAAAAAAGAAAATAAAGCGCACAGAAGACAATCAGAAACAAGGATGTCATCAGAAAATAATTAAGCCAAGACGAAATGATTTCCAAGTTAAAATTCCAAATTGCTCAAATAAAAGTAGAATGAAGACATTTTCAAATATGCACCATGCTGTAGGAAGTTACTATAGGTTTTTTTGTGTGAAAACCAACCTATTAAGAAAAAAGGTTCACATACAGCCTGGGTAACTTGGTGAGACCTTATCTCTTCAATATATCAAAAAATTAGCAGGGCATGGTAGCGCACACCTACGGTTTCGGCTACTTGGAAGGCTGATGCAGAAGGACCACCTGAGCCCAGCAGGTCGAAGTTGGGGTGGTCATAAGCATACCACTGCACTCCAGCCTGGGTGACAGAGTGAGACTCTGATTTTTTAAAAAAAAGGAAGACTTGAGATGCAAGAATCTCACTGGGTGGTAAAGGGAAAAGGTACCTGAAACCTGGAGCAGAGCCACCCAGGAGCAGGATGACAGGCCAGGGAGGGCAGGCTTCAAGGGGAAAACAGCATTGATCAACTCCCTAACGTGCTGAGATTTAGAAAACATCACTGCTGTGTAACCAGGAAATAAGCAAATTGGGCCCCTCCCTGCAAAAAAAGAAGTCATCACTAACAACAGGAAAAAAAAAAGTTCTTCTGGAAAAGAAATAAAATCACAGTATTCTACTTGGCTCAGCAGCTATATGCCATACTGTGTGTATGGTCACAACAACACAACAACATTGACTACTGCTTTAATGCTAAATTTTTATATACCTGTAGAGGAAGATGAAGAAAGAAGAATTTGCACATAATGCAGCTAAATATTCATCTATCTTAACAAAAAGTCAATAGTTAATATCTAAAATCCATTAAGAAATAGCAATATAAGCATGTTAATGAGAAATGAGGACAAATCCAAGAACATACACACAAAAACAAAACGCTAGCTAAAATATTGTATCTAGTTGCTTCTGGAGAACAATGGTGGTTAGGGCACGTGGGGAGAAAAGAAGAAGCCTCTTAAGGCTAGCTGAATTCTTTCTAACAGTGTTCATATTGATTTACTACAAATTTAAAATAATGGGAGAAGAGGAAGAAGAATGGTGTTAGTAACATATCATTTGCATGATACATAACAGTATACAAATTGTATACCACGGCCACAATTACACCTCTGCAGTGTGGGAAACATCGGATGCATCTGTGGTAGGGAATAGAACTAATTTCGACACTTCAACATCCTCACCCTGTTAGTACCCTCCTAAAAGGTAAACAAGGGGGCTCCTGCCCAGTCCCAGCACCTCAGGGGACCCCATAGTTCAGGCTCCTAAATCATTTTTCCCTTTTAAGGAGCTCTCCTTGAACCCACCATGTGGTATCAGTAGGTGCCTTAAGCTCTTGAACTTGAGTCTGTGGCAGGGACTTTGCAGAGATGGTACCCACCAGTTGGTCTGGTATTTCTTTCAAGAGATTCCTTGAAGTTGGACTATCAGGATGGTGCTGACCAGCTCATCTGGGGCGAGTCAAATGCCTTATAGAGGTTAAGAGCCTCTAAAGAAATTTTGCCTGGGGCTTTACACATCCTAATCATGTCACACTAATCCATGCTAAAATCAAAAGTAAATATTTCTAAAGTGGCTGGCTTGGGGAAGGGATGCGATCCACAGTCCTATTTTGGAAAAATAGGATTTAGCTATAGGCTAAGTCAACACAGAAACTAACAAAGGGAACAAAAACCCAGCATGCAACGTGAAGTTAAGAAGGATATAAACACCAGAGATGAACAAATAAGAATTCAGGATGGTTTCTATTTTTTTGAGTTGGAGTCTCACTCTGTCACCCAGGCTGGAGTGCAGTGGCAAGCTCACAGCCACCGCAGCCTTGACCTGCTGGGCTCAGGTGGTCCTTCCACCTCAGTATTCCAAGTAGCTGGAACTACAGGTATGTGCCACCATGCCCAGCTAATTTTTTAATTTACTGTAGAAAAGAGGTCTCACCATGTTGCTCAGGCTGGTCTTGAACTCCTGGGCTCAGGTAATCCTCTCACCTCCACCTCCCAAAGTGTTAGGATTACAGGCGTGGGCCACCACGTCCAGCAAGATGATTCCAACAGAATGACAAAAGCCACAAGTATAATATTTCCTTTTGTATTTTATATCTTTTTCTATTTTTCTTCTTTTTTCATTGTCCAACAGGTAATATGTAGCAGGCAATGTGTAACAAGAAATATGCAACAAGTTTTGAGGGTGGCATATCTCACACATGCACGTGAATACCCAACCATCATGTTTATGAACTACAAAAAGATCAAGGAGAACATGTCAACGAGGTAAACTGAAGAGTTCTGAGTTGGGTTTCTGAAAAAAAAATCTATTAAAATAGGACGAGGAAGAGCTTGTTGGGTAAGAGTTGATGACAGGGGTTTAAGATAGTATCACAAGCTCAGCCAGGGTCAACAGTTTGATGTGGCTTTTAATAAATTAAAGAAATTGCCAAGCATGATAGCTCACACCTATAATTCCAGCACTTTGGGAGGCCAAGGCGAGAGGATTACCTGAGCCCAGGGGTTCGAAACTAGCCTGGGCAACTTGGCGAGATCGTGTCTCGAAAATTTAAAAAAAAAAAAAAAAAAAGCCAGGTGAGACAGCATGTCTGTAGTTCTGGCTACTGGGAAGGTTGAGGCAGAAGGATCACCTGAGCCCAGCAGGTCAAGGCTGTGGTGGCTATGATTGTACCACTCGGCACTCCAGCCTGGGTGACAGAGTGAGACTCTGACTCAAAAATAAATGAATAAATAAATACAAGCATAAAAATAAAATGGTAACTGTAACTAAGATTTATTAATTATTTGCTACCTCTAAGACACTTAACTGCATTATCACATTTAGTCTTCTGCTCAACAAAATAGTGTGTCAACCTAATACACACACATGTGTCTTCTCACTTACGAGTCGCTTCAATATGCATACAATACTCTCATACAAGTAACTTTCTAAATAATACAAAAACTTTCTTTGGAAGGAAAAGGTAATCATCTCCTAGTAGGTAACATTTTCAACACCCCTTTAGATATATGATTGTGTATCTTTTTCTTCTTACTCAGGCATCTTTCTTATCCTGTCTGGTTCTTGTGTTTCCAAGACATTTACTAAAGGAATTAAAAACTAATATTAGGATATGTCACCACAATTCCTGTTAGGAATTGGATGTGACACTCTCAGGTAATGAACGAATGAAGGCCCAGCAGGAAGTTATACTTTGTAGGTATTAGGGGCTTCAAATTGGAAGAAATAACGCAACAATAAAACTCACTTTGGAGACAATACAAGCACTTCTTCCATATAAGCTGTTCCAACGTTCAAGTTCATCCCCACCCCCACACTGCACACAAAACCCCTTTTCTACTTTTGCTGGTAATAGGAATCTTCTTTCTTTGGGTGAATCTCTGGGCATCTGAGTTAACAGCTCTGGAAACTGTTGCACTGAATGGTGCCCTGGGGTTGGAATAATCTACACATTATTTCCATAATCATGGTTGATCTCCCTTGCTTTAGCCTCACCCCCACACACACAGGTTTCACACAAATTCAGCTCCTCAAGAGTTATGTGGATTACAATAAGTAAAAGCAGAAAACGCCTCCATGGGTCCCAGAGAGCAATAATTTCCTCTGAAAAGGATCATTTTGTGCTCTACCCCACGTAACTGCCATAAAAAGCTTGTCCTAAAGAGAAGACAGAGGTTTTCAAGAATAACATCTTATGTTGCCACACATACACAAAATTTTATACAATGTGACCTATTGGGTAGATTCTACTGGCAATTTTATAGCCATGAAGGTCCTTTCCAAAGGAAAATACGCTATAAAAGTGAAAGTAAAAAGGGAGCCTTCTTGAAATCGATCAGATAATCATCTGATTTATGTAGTGAGGCAAGAATAGCTAGTCAGGTTATGGTTTAGAAATATTCCCAAGAATGAGAAAAGATGAGTCTCTTCTTACTGTAGTCACTGATTCTTGTCCATGTTTTTCTTAGGGTCAATAGTAATAGTTATAGGATAAATAGATAGGCAATAGCATTAAGATATTACTTAAACGTCTATTAATTTATCTTAATAGATAATTATTAAAGGCATTAAGAGGCTTTGAAGAAAGAGACACTTGGTTTGAGTTCAGTCCAATACTCAGTAAATGTGTGACACAGAGTCCAAATATTAGCCTTGGTAAGCCTCAGCATCAAAAATGGAGTGCATCAACTACACAAAATGGGTTGAAATATCCAAGTCACAACTGCTCTAAGAATTAAATGTGACTCACACTGTAAAACAACATCAAGATGGTGGCATACAATACGGACTAAGTAAAAGATTTAAGCATAGATTTTAAAAATAAGATACTCAAAGCACTACCCACATTAAGGACAACTTGAGAAATGAGAATGCATTAAAAGTTACACTACAAAAAATGACACCTTTAAGAGAGTAAAAAACAAGCCACAGAATAGAAAAAGATGTTGGCAATGAATATAAACAAAGAGATGATATTTAAAATACATAAACAACTGCCATAAATCATCAAGAAGTGAACCTCAATGGAAAAATGGACAAGAAGAACAGGTGCCTATAATCCTTGTACTTTAGGAGGTCAAGCTAAGAGAATCACTTCAGGTCAGGAGTTTGAGACCAGCCTGGGCAACATAGTGAGATCCTGTCTCTACTAGAAATTTTAAAATTAGCTGGATGTAGTGGCATGGGCCTGCAGTCCCAGCTACTCAGGAGACTGAGGTAAGAAGGAATGCTTGAGCCTAGGAGTTAAAGGTTGCAGTGAGCTATAAACAAAACACTGCACTCCAGCACGGGTGAAAGAGCAAGATCTTGTCTCAATAAAAAAAAAAAGAAAAATGGACAAGAAAATACAACTAAATACTACAAAACATAATATTGAAATGGTCATTAAGCACATGAAAACATGCTTAATTTCACAATAATAGCTTAAAAAAGAAAAAAATTGTCACTCCTAGGTGTATACCCAACAGAAATGTGGACAAACATATCCTGAGAACAGGTACAAGGGTGTTCACAGTAACATTACATGTGGTCCTCAAAACCTGTGAACAACCCAAATGTACCTATGAAAAGATGGCCCTATGTCCCAGTTGACCTGGGTCACCACTTATACCTGCTATCTTGGCATAACGATGAACTGTTTAGTGTTAACTGTTCAGTGTTTCATCTCTAGAGGGTTCTGGTGAATGTCATCAGCATCGATGAGGGAGTAAGAACCTCCAAAGAGCCGTACATTCATAAAAGCAATAAAAGCACCGGCCAAAAAAAAAAAAAAATTCAAAATCAACATTTTTGAAATTCTGGAAATTTATCTAAGTCTCGCAACAATTTGAGATGCATTTATTAAAGATAAATAATTAAATCTTGGTAAGAAGAGCAAGTTTTATGACATTTTAACTTGTTTTATTCCCATCTTTGTCCCCTCATCTACACAGTCACACGAAAACCAGCTGCCTAGCTAACAATGGAGGGAGAGATTGGGTTTAGAATGCCCCAAAAACACCTTTCTCAGGGAACTGTCATTATCCGACCTGTCTAGCAGGTCTCAGGAACCTCAGGAACCCCGTTCACAGGGCTTGTTCCTATCTGACCTTACTCAGACCTCATTTATGCAAATAGGCCTTACTCCAGGGGACACTTGTAAAAAAATCAGACAGTTGCAGTTGCCTGAGGCAATAATAACAGTTAATAACAGTTGCCCAAGAAACTTGAGGAAAAGCTGGGGAATATTTCCACAGAAGGCATTGAAAATCTCTGGCATAGTACTAGGAACCTAACCGGTCATACATATGCACAGGGCTCTGCACATGCCCAGGAAGCCCTAAGACGGTCCTAAGCTCACTCCCTGCTGATCATAGAGCTCTGTGAAAGCAGAGACAAAGGCCAAGGCAGAGACAAAAACTAGCTGCCCAAGTGTTGAAGATGCTTCAACATGCACACCTCTGTCCTTGGGAAAAACTGGGAAGCTTACTGCTTCTGGGCACTCAAAAAAATCTCTGTCTAATCATTAGCTAACCACTAAACTAGCTAAGCAGACACTTCAGTGGCCTCACATGACAAAGACGTTACAGATTTCAGGAAAGTCACTAAATAGAGAAGCACCACCACCACAACCATAAACAACAACAAGCAGCCCTGGAAGATGGAGGAGTAAATCTGCTTTTAAGAATGGCCATTATATTGTCTAAAATGTACATTTTCAATCAAAAAGTATGAGACATGCAAGTAAACAAAGTATGGCCCACATACACAGGAAAAGAAACTGTCAACAAAAATTGTCTCTGAGAACGTCCAGATGTTGAGTGTGCTAGACAAAAATTTTAAATGGATACATTCAAAGAACTAAAGAAAACCATATCTAAAGAATAAAATATGAGAATAATATATAATAGAGAATATCAAGACAAATATATATGTGTATATTTTAAAATAAGAACCAAATATAAACTCTAGATTTGAAATCTAGAATAATCAGAGGGCTCAACAACTGATCTGAACTGGCAGGTGGAAAAAAAAAATCAGTCAACCTGATTGTCAGAGATTATCAGTCTAAGGAATAGGACAAAAAAAGAATAAACAAAAATGAAAAAGAGTCTCAGAGGCTTGTGGGACACCATCAGGCGTACTACTATAAACATAATAGAAGTCACAGGAGTGGAGAGAGAAATGAGAAGGAAGACAATGTGAAGAAATGATAACTGAAAACACTTCAAAAATGATTTACACACACACACACACACACACACACCCCCACACACATCCACAAAACACAATATGTTTCAGATCAAGTAAACTCAAAGAGACTGACAACTAGACACATCATAATTGAACTGTTTAAAGATGAAGAACAGTCAAAGGAGCAAAGGAGAAGCAATTCATTTTCATAGGATTAACAGCTGATTCCCTATCAGAAACTATGGAGACCAGAAGGCAATAGGATCACATATTCAGAGCCCTGAAATAAGACTTACAATCAAGCTGGGCATGCTTACTCATGCCTGTAACCCCAGCACTTTGGGAGGCAGAGACAAGAGGACTGCCTGAGCCCAGAGATCAGTCTGGGAAACTTGGCAAGACCTCATCTCTACAATAAATCAAAAAATGTGCTGGGTGTGGTGGTGCACACCTGTGGTTCTAGCTACATGGAAGGCTGAGGTGGAAGGATTGCCTGAGTCTAGCAGGTCAAGGCTGTGGTAGCCATGAGCATGCCACCACACTCTAGCCTAAATGAGAGAGTGAGATCCCAACACACACACAAGAAAAGATAATCAATTAAGAATTCTATAACCAGCAAAACTATCCTTCACAAGTGAAGAGGAAATTAAGACATTCCCAGATAAACAATAGTGTTTTGGCATGAGTGATAAAAGACACGTTTATGCTCTTCAACTAGTGGGCGGCATGTGTCTGTATGTGGATGGGAGGTGGCTTATAGAGACTTCTATTTCCTGTCCTGACTGGTGGTTACATATTTACTTTGTGATAGTTCACTAAGTAGTACACTTATGTTTTGTGCACTCTTCTTTCTGTGTGTTTTAAATCACAAATTAAAAAAAAAAGAGAAAGATGTTTTGTCTCTATATAAACAAAATTATCACTTAATATTTACTTCAATTATCCAAATTGGAATAGTTTTAGGGACCAAAGCAATAAAGTTGGTAAAATAAACTATTTCTTGCCACCATACCTTTTTCTCCTTGCTCTCTCCTTGCATGTTAAATCTCTGTCAGTTTCAACCCATTTATTCCCACTCCTCCTTTAATAGTCACTATTGGGCTTTACCACATTATAAAGATTTGTTTCTGTGCCTGTCCCTTATATTATATGTGAACACTCAAGGGAAGGAAAATCTTTTTTTGAGTTGGAGTCTCACTCTGTCGCCCAGACTAGAGGGCAGTGGTACGCTCCTGGCCACCGCAGCCTCGACCTGTTGGGCTCCAGCGATCCTTCCGCCTCAGCCTTCCAAGTAGCCGAAACTACAGGTGCGCGCTACCACGCCCAGCTAATTTTTGATTTATTGTAGAGACGAGGTCTTGCCAAGTTGCCCAGGTGGGTCTTGAACCTGCGGGCTCAGGTAATCCACTTGCCTTGGCCTCCCAAAGTGCTGGGATTACAGGCTGAGCCACCGAGCCCGGCCTTCCTTGGTATTCTTAATAGCACAGTGCACAGCACATAGGAAGCATGAAATAAAGGTTTGAGGAATTAATTCAATCATTAAATAAATAAAGTCTTCCTAAATAACAGAAAGTTCTTGTAGGGTATATTACAACTATACAAACACAAAAGATTTCTCGTAAAAGCAAGTGTTAGTGCTGAAGCAATTAGCAGGGACATATTTTTTCAAAATAAACTCAAACTTCACCAATGTTAAGTAGAAAGTTCTAATAAGATGAGGAAGAGAGACTGTTTAGGTATAGACAGTCACTTCCGGGATATCAAAATTTCACTTTATACTCCATATTCAGTGGCATGAACACGGCTCATCGCAGCCTTGACCTCCTAGGCTCAGGTAATCCTTCTTCCTCAGCTTCCCAAGTAGCTAAGACTACAGGTATATGTCACAATGCCCGGCTAAATTTTTTTTTTTTTTGCAGAGGTCTCACTATGCTGCCCAGGCTGGCCTTGAACTACTGAGCTCAAGCAATCTTCCCACCTTGGTCTCCCAAAGTGTTGGGATTATAGGTATGAGTCACCCGGCACCTGGCGTACTATGATAAAAATTTTGGACAGCCCAAATCATGTCTAAAATAAAAAACTCATGACTGCTTTCCAAAGTACAACAGAAATGGTACTGAGACTACACTAAGGTATCCTTCAACCCACGGCAAATAAAGTAAGTTTCTCACATCCACCTCAAAACCCTACTTAGTCTTCATTAGATGAGATCTCTCATTCCTGGAATTCAGTACCGATACTTATTTTGCCATTCATTATTTTTGTCTTTTTAATGAGCAACAGACAAATCTCACCACTAAAAGTTAAAACAGCCTGGAGTACGTAGGCAAGAGAGGGAGGTATCCAGCCTAGAGGTCTGCAATGTCTTGTAAAGGAAGTGCCCAACAAACCTGAAAGAGGAAGGCATCGCCCAGGGAATTGCTGAGGCAGAAGACAAAGTCCTTCTTGGGGTGCTCGGGCACAGCCTGCACAATGCTGTTCTCCACCCAGACGGCGTGCTTGGGGATGCTGTTGTGGTCTATTCCAGACCTGCCGTCACTCTCGTAGAAAAAGAGCGTGCATCCTGAGGAAACAGAACAGGGATCTGCGTGAGTATCTGGTGCTTGAGCAATAAAAAGCCTGTAGTGGAAACTAACACTTGTGTCCCATCAGTAGGACAGGGTTGGGAATTAAGGCATATGGTGCCGAGGAAATAAAGAGAGTGGAGCCATGCCTGGACTCAGGTCTTGCATGGACCTAGAGAATGACCAAGATCTTAAATCACCACTTCTCCACCTGCCTGGGACTCCTACAAGCATGCCCTCAGATTCTTTCATACTCTTGCATTCTGTTTAAGAATATTTCATTAAGCTCTCCTCACAGACATGGAGTCTTGTGGTTCTTTTGCCCAGAAGCAAAGAACAAATATGGTTCTACAGGCCAGAACTGTGCCTGGCACTATGTGAGGACTGGCAGTGCCTACTGTCTCACTGGAGCCCATTCCAAGATGTATCAATAACACACAACCCAGGAAACTCTAGAAAATATACTGGGTTTCTGGACCATGCCCTGGGACAACATAACATATAATAATGGCTTTGAGTGCTTGAAGGATTAGCAAAGCAATGATCCATTTTTGGTCTCAGATGCTATCTAGACTTTTTTTTTTTAGTTGGAGTCTCATTCCTTCGCCCAGGCTGGAGTGCAGTGGCACACACGCTCACAGCCAGCCCAGCGTCAACCTGCTAGGCTCTGGCAATCCTTCTGCCTCGGCCTTCCAAGTAGCCAGAACTACAGGTGCACGCTACCACACCCAACTATTTTTTATTTTATTGTAAAGATGAGAGGTATCGCCAAGTTACCCGGGCTGGTCTCGAATCTATGGGCTCAGGCAATTCACTCACCTCAGCCTTCCAAAGTGCTGGGATTATAGGCTGAGCCACCGAGCCTGGCCTAGACTTTTTTAAAAATAGAAATAAACCATGTCCTTACTCTTACAGAAAATGCATAGCACACATATGAAGGTCTGGGGAAAGCTCCCGACAACAAAGAATTATCTAGAAATTGCCCAGGGTACTAGTCCACACTTAATTGCACTGTGAAACTAAGTAGACCGCAGTAGCAACAGAATATTTCATAGACTTGTGGTAAGATGGTTTCCAAGATTTTCTCTCTCATCACCTAAACCTGAGGCCCACTTTCACAGCAAGTACTCACTGGACACTTACTCTCAACTAATCAAAACCAATTTCAGGGGAGGCCGGGGTACAACTTTGTAACTCTCTCTCAACTTCTAAATAAGCTACTCAGTCAATTTTGACCATCTTCTTTACCACAAGCAAGTGCCACACTCTCTGTGAACTGCAAAGTCCTCGAAAGCCCTCTATTCAGCGACAATGGAAGTCTGTAAAGCAAATTTGCTCATATGCCATTAGTCAAGTAGAATGATATAGATCAATGGGAAAGTCACATTGGTTCAAAGGCAATTTTTCCTACCCCGTAACATTTCACATTACCATGGAACAATTCCATGTCAAACGTCATAACCCTACACTCAGCTGAATTTAGTGTACTGGTATGCCCTGCCCACTCAGTCCACATTCTTTCCTTTGACACAGTTTGGCCACGAGTTCTGCATATAAGTCCTTATTGCATGGTCCTCCTATGCTTTAGGAGTTCATACTTGTGGTCCATGTCTCCAGAATTCAGGAATCTCAATTAATTCCTTATACCCATTCAAGTCATAGCTGCTTCTTTTTTTTAAAGTTTAAGTCCTACGCTAATGGTTTTTACAGAGATAAACTATTATGGTGCTTGTTGTTAAAAATGTCAAGTAGAGGCCTGGTATGGTGGCTCATGCCTATAATTCTAGTCCTTTGGGAGGCTGAGATGAAAGAAGTGCCTGAGTCCAGGGGCTTGAGACCAGCCTGGGCAAGTTGGCAAGACCTCATCTCTACAATAAATAAAAAAACTAGCTGGGTGTGGTGGCGCACACCTATAGTTCCAGCTACTTGGAAGGCTGAGGCGGAAGAATCGCCGGAGCCCAGCAGGTCGAGGCTGTGGGTGGCCGTGAATGTGTCACTGCACTTGAGCCTGGGTGACAGAGAGAGACTCTGACTCAAAAAAAGAAAAGTGAAGTAGAGTCTTCTAGAGTTATTTTAATTTTATTTTTTTACTTTTGTGCTTAAAAGTGGCATAAACATACTTCCCTTTTGTTTCTTTCTTTCTGGCATACACATCATTATTTCTTGATTAGTCTGCTCCAACTCTATTTCCCCTCAAATCCCTATGATTTTAAGGCTCTCAAGGCTCTTCAGGAACACTTCCATCAATTACCTGAATCATCTGTACCGTCTATTTCCATGACTTAAACTAGCACAGATTAGCGATAAAGAGAAGAACAAACAAGAGGGAGGGAATAGGAGGCTAATTTTTTCAAAATCAGAGGTTCTCCTGGTGGGGCAAATTTGGCAACGTCTGGTGACATTGTTGCTTGTCAGTTTGTGAGGAAGTGCTGCTGGCAGAAGACAGGAAAAACTGTTAAGCATCCTCCAATACCCAGGACAGCCCCCCACAACAAAGATCTAACTATCTGGAAAACGTCTACAGTGCCACTATGGAGGAAACCCTGTTCTAAATACTCTTTACGACTAGCACTACATTAATGATCAGTAGATTCTTAATATACAAGGGTTCAGAACAAAGTCATCTGTGGACAATGAACCGGGGGACACCCACAAAGCCTAACACATGTACACATTGAATGTTATATGGTATTCTCAAATAGCTGTTTTGATAATTTTTTTCATATTGGTTAAGAATCATCCACAACAGCAGGTAATTGAAATCAGTTTTTACTCAATTATCAACTTGTTCCAATTTTAAGCCGAACATGCAGCAGCAAATCTGAGAACCACACACCCTCTGATAAGCGTCCGTTTACTTTCACTGTCACTTGAACGTAATCTGTATGCTCTTCCGTTGCCCATGGAAATAGTCCGGAGACTAATTCCAGATGAAATCCTTTTTTTTTTTTAAAATGAATTATTTTGTCTAATGTGAAAGAATCTTCGGGGGGAAAAACAATCTCCAGCCCACAGTTCCCAGGCCCTCTGCTTTTTATTTTTCAATATCCAAGGATTGCTAAGAAAAAGACAGCAGCCCAATCTTGCTTGTGAGCAGCAAGGACAAAGCCCTGTGGATGTCAACAAATACTGGGAACCCGTCAGATGAAGAAGCAAAGGATTCAGTGGCTCTGTATTCTGGGCCTGAATCCTGACAGACTGTGTCACTCAGAACTGGATCACCAAGAAAGCGAAGGCTCCCTCCCTTAATGGGCTCATGGGCTATGCTCCTGAGTACAGGAGGATCGCTTGAAGCAGGAGTTTGAAACCAGCCTGGGCAACACAGTGAGAGCCCACCTCTACAAAAAATAAAATAATGAGCTGGACGTGGTGTTGTGTGCTTATAGTCCCAGGTTCTCAGGAAGCTAAGGGTGAGCACTTAGCTCCTGTGTCATTTACTCTGTAAAGGAATGGCAGGAACAAAATAAACTCCTCTTCTATGTCCCAAGTTTAAAAAGTCATCTAACTATTTTTATTCTATGCCACTAGCATTGCTGCGCTCAAATTTAGAGTAAGATTCACCTGGGAAGCTTGTTTAAATGGCCAATGCGGGGCCTGTTACGGGCTGAATTGTGTCTTCCAAAAATCCTAACCCTAACTAACTCAGAATGTGATCATATTTGGAGATAGGGCCTTTAAAGAGGCAACTAAGATAATATGGGCCCTGAGCTAATAAGACTGGTGTCCTCCTAAGAAAAGGGAATTTGGACACAGATAAGTAGAAGGAAGATTATATGAAGACACCGAAAAAAGATGGCCATTTTCAAGTCAAGAAGAGAGACCCCAGAAAACAATCAACCCTGCTGACATACTGATCTTGAATTTCTAGCCTTCAGGACTATGACATAATACATTTATGCTATGTTAATCACATCATCAAAAAATAACATTTGGCCAGACACAGTGGCTCACGCCTATAATCTCAGCACTCTGGGAGACCAACACAGGAGGATCGCTTGAGGCCAGGAGTTTGAAAGCAGCCTGGGCAACACAGTGAGATCCCAGTTCTACAAAAAACTAAGATAATTAACTGGGTGTAGTGGTGTGTGCTTGTAGTCCCGGGTTCTCAGGAGGCTACGGCAGAAGGATCATGTGAGCCCAGGAGTTCAAGTCTGCAGAGAGCTATGATTGCACAGCTACACTCCAGCCTGAGCAACAGAGTAAGATTGTTTCAATAATAATAATAATAATAATAATAATAATGCTCTAGGAACAGCTGAGCAACATCACAGAAGAAACCAGGGCCTCTGGGAGACTTTAGAGGAAGAGTTACCACACGAGCCTTAGATGATCTATTTCTGAAAGGTGGTTGGAAAACAAAGTTCTGTCTTGCTTATGGCATCACATTGCCATTGTAGGTCCCTGGGACCTGCAGCAAAACCTAAATCATAACTAATATCTTCTCTTTCTGTTTCACCAGGCATCAAAGCCACAGCCAGTGCCAACAGCAAAGAGGCCCACCCAAACCTGTCTTGTGCAAGAGCTGACCTGCACATCACTGCATGGGCATGAGTCCGCCTCACTGAGCAATGCACTAGGAAGGTTCCATGGCTCTAGGATTGGATGCTCCTAACCCAACCACAGCTGGTGAAATCAGTATCCAATGGCTTGGTTTAGGACTGGGAAGCCCAGGCTTCTTCCTCCCGTGTCCTTCCATTAGTTTCATTAGTCTTTATAAACTAGCCTGCCCTATTAGAGTCCTATTTCAAATCTAGCTGTGAAAATTGTCTCTCTAGAGAAAACACAGAGCTCACAAATGTATTGTAAGGTCTACATTACTGAAACCTATGCAAAAATATACACATAGATGTAACAAATGCAAACACAAGGCCAATTAATAGCAACATGTAAAAGTATCATGGTTAGCCAGGCATGGTGGCTCATGCCTAAAATCCCAGCACTTGAGAGGCTGAGGAGAGAGGATTGCCTGAATCCAGGGCTTTGAGACCAACCTGGGTAACTTAGCAGACCTCATCACTACAATGAATCAAAACATTAGCCAGGCATGATGGTGCATGCCTGTGGTTTCAGTAACTTGGAAGGCTGAGGCAGAAGGATCACCTGAGCCCAGCAGATGGAGGCTGCAGTGGTATAAGGGTGCCACTGCACTCCAGCCCAAGCAACAGAGTGAGGCCCTGACTCAAAACATAAATAAATAAATAAATAAATAAATAAATAAATAAATAAATAAATATTATGGTTATAGGAAAAGGAAATATAGTGATATATATACATGCATGTATGTACCTATACATACATATATTCAAAAACATGAAGCTTGACTATAAAATAGTGACTGAGTTTTTGATAAACATATGATGGTTTGTGGGGCTTTTGTTTTGTTTGAGTTGGAGTCTCACTCTGTCGCCAGACTGAAGTGCAGTGGCAAGCTCATGGTCACTGCAGCCTTGACCTACTGGGCTCGGGCGATCCTTCTGCCTCAGCTTTTCAAGTAGCTGGAACCATAGGCGCACACCACCATGTCCGGCTAATTTTTTAAATTTTATTGCAGAGACGAGGCCTCTCCAAGTTGCCCAGGCTGGTCTCCAAACCCTGGGCTCAGGCAATCCTCTCACCTCTGCCTCCCAAAGTACTGGGATTACAGGTGTGAGCCACCACGCCCAGTCTAGATGGTCGACACATTCCATTAACATCAGATTAAACCCTATGAAATTAGCAATAGTCTCAATTGTTTCCTTAAAATAATGGCAAATTCATAGGATTCAAGGCACAAACTTGAATGATTCCACAATAAACTTTTTGAAACTGAAGCTTTGAACCTGTCATCAGAACCAGCTGTGTATATGAGGAAACTAGACATGAGATGTTCCTCTAGTTTAACTGTGGAAAAAGTGAAGGAGAAAAAACATCATATGTAGGCATGGGGATGGGGAATTTACTAACCAAAGGTCATAAAATTTCAGTGAAATCAGGTGAAGAGATTCTAGAGTTCTTCCATACAACACTGGCACCTATAGTCTATAATACTCTATTGTACATTTCAAAATGTGTTTAAAAGGTCGATCTCACATTAAGTGCTCTTGACACAATAAAATATATTTTTTTTAAATCACCAGGTGTGGTGGCTCATGCCTATAATCCCAGCATTGTAATCCCAGCATTGTAATCCCAACTCATGCCTGTAATGAAGCAGGAGGATTGTTTGAGCCCAAGAGTTTGAGACCAGCCTGGGCAACATAGCGAGACCTCATCTCTACTACAAAATCAAAGAAAAAAATAAGCCAGGCATGGAGGCAAGTGCCTGTAATCCAATTACTTGGGAGGCTGAGGCAGGAGGATTGCCTGAGCCCAGGAAGTCAAGGCTCTGATGAGCTGTGATCTTGCCACTGCCTGCCAGCCTGGGTGAAAGAATAAGACCCCGACTCAAAAGAATAAACTAAAAATAGTAATAATAATAAATTTACATGAATTTAAAATCCTAGGCCAAGCATGGTGGCTGATGCCTGTAATCCTAGCAATTTGGGAGGTAGAGGCAGGAGGATTGCTTGAGGCCAGGAGCTTAAGACCAGCCTGGGCAACACAGCAAGACCTTGTCTCTACCCCCCAAAAAATCTATATGGTAGTAAAAACAACCTGTGCCATGAGTATGTGCACGGAGCGCGCATCTACCTATTGGTGCATCTGATTCAGGGCCCTCCCATCCTCACCTTTCAGGGACACCCAGTAGTGCTTCCACTTCCTCCGGGTGGCCGACTCCACCTTCTTGTTCTTCTTGTGCACCAGGAAGTTCTTGACAGCCAGGGCGCCGGCCTTGCGCACCGTGCCCTGCGCAGCGGTTAGCAGGATGTCCGACTGGCCCGGGGAGCTCAGGGTGCCGCTGCTCTGCTCGTCACTGTGCGCGGAGCCAGCCTCCTCCAGGCTCTCACTGTTGGTGGTGCTCATCTCCAGCTCCCTTCGGAAGTTCTCGTACACCCCCTGGCGAGCCGCATCCCCGGTGGAGCTGCTGCCGCTGTCGCTGCCCACAAAGGCCCGGCCGGCGGGGGGCGAGTAGCTGGAGTTGGTGGCATTGGATCGCCTGGATAGGAGGTCCGTGTCGGTGGTGGCCCCTTCGATCCCGCTGTCTGCAAACTCGCTGCCCTCGCCTGCGTTAACATCCTTGGGAGCAAACATGGGAGAAAAATGACACTCATCAGACCCAGAAGGAACCCAGGAGCACCCATCAGTCCAGCCAGGGGCTCTGTAGCAGCAGGAGACCCCCAGGGCATGACAGGGATGGCTCTTCTTCAATCCCTGGACCTTGGCACACCCAGCTGGCCAGCAGAGCCTCTGAGGAAACCTTACACACCCTGCAGGAGGGAAGACCATTTGGAATGTTCAAGAAACATAAAAGAAACAAGGAACACTTCAAAGAACCTATCATTTATCTGACTAAGGTAATTAACTAATTGGCAAATCGGCTATTGAGATTTGACCACCACCACTCTGAGAGTTCAGTACCCTCACCCTCATCAGCCTGCCTTGAACTCTGGGAAATTCTGCAGGCTGATTAGTTCGATGTTTTGGAGGTAGAGAGTAACAATGGATAAGTAGGTCTTTACAGCTGATACCTTTTTTAAAAAAATTAAATTAAATTAAATTGAAAGGCCTGCTTGGGAGTCTCTTTTAAAACAGGGTGACTAAAAATGATAGCCCGTGCACCAACTCACCCACTCACCCAGCAAGGTCCCATCACCCAGGAACAGGCAAGAGTTCTCATTGCTTCTTGAAAACAAGCAGCCTCTCCCTCCACATTGTGCTAAAGAAGTCTGTGGGGCCCACAGCTCCAACATGCAGGCTCTCCAATTACCTTGCCCTTTCAAAGCTGGGATGCCGGAGCCGGAGGCAGGTTACTTGCTGCCCCCGGGGCCGAGTGACAGCTTGGAGCTACTGCCAAGATACTGGGGGGTATCAATTCCCAGTTTAAAAACACTGGGAACTTCCAAAGCGGTCTCTGCTCTCAAGTTGAACATTTCTGGGACAGACAGGTCTGTTCTTAAATCAGAATCTTAATTGCTCTAAAGTGCTACGAGAACTTCCACAAATAATAATTCAACGATGGTAGTAATCAAGAGAGGATGATGACAGCAGTATCGGACAGGACAGCCCAACCATCTTATGGGTAAGAAAGGAGACTGACTGTTCTCAAAGGAAACGAATGGGAACATGAGTCTGACACGGAAGAGATGGCCAAGTCATATTCAGTTTGAGGGTTTCACCAGTTTTTGAGGTGTTAGTCTCTCAAAGACCTAATTGTGGTTCAAGTAAGTAAAAACTAACAGGATATTCCGAACTGTCATCCAAATGAATGCTTGGCTTTACATATTTGCTGAGAGGCAATGGAGCAGAATGGGCCACACCACAAGCTAAAACTGTCCCACACAAGGCTCAGACAGGTGCTATGCCCATGTCTCCATGAATCTCACTGGGTCAATTATAAGAATTGTTCAAAGTTCACCTTCATCATGACTACTAAGTGAGTCACTCAAGGGGTACATAGCCAGATATGGAAAGAAGGAGGAAGCAGAAGTTATTGAGGGAGCTTGTAAGGATCACTTCATTTCAAATGGAGTTTAGACCCCTGGGGGTTAGAGGGACTTAAGAGGACAAAAAAACCACAGATGCAGCCCCCTGTAACTGCTGGTCCCACAGCTTTGCTGTCTGCTCTCCTGCTTATTAGCAGTCATTGACGGTCACAAAGGACCCAGATCCAGCTGGTAAAAATCCTCTACATAAACATAAAAACACTTATCAACCCACATTTCTCCCTGGCAGGGACATTTACCATATGCTTCCTTGTTGATAAAAGACAATGAAAAAATTTGACAATCATTGATTACTCAAGATAACCATGAGTCACAAAAGATGAGGAGTCTATGAATTTCCCAAACTTTGGATTCATTTTCGTATCTCAGGCCTTCTCTGAAGGTTATGTATGTGTGAAGGAATCAGCAGTAATTACTCTCCTCCAAGAGGCTAAGAGGTAAGATGCTTCTCTCTCTCGGTACAAAGAAGAAGAGACTCAATCCCAGGCATCTTGTTATTCCCAGAGCTTCAGAACTGGAAGGAACCTTGCAAAGCCATCTCCTTGAAGAACAAATGAGGATTCTGAGCTCAGAAAGGCATGAGTCTGGCTGGTGGCTGATGGGAAACTGAAACCCAAGCTACCAAGAACCCTTTTTAGTACTATGGTGGCCCCGTGGCTCAGTGGCAGGGAGCACATAAACAGATTCTGTATAAATATTCAACTCCACTCCTTCCCCTTTTGATTTGCCCTTCTAATTTTTTTCCAGCACAAGCTGAATAAGTATTCACCCATTTGGCTTGACTAGCCTGGCAAAGAGCTAAAATCTGAAGTGGAAGAAAAGAGAAGGAGATGAAAACAGAGGAAAAGAGAGACTGTACAGACCAACTCTCAAGAGGATGCCTCTTAACAATCTACTACATTCCCATAACCAACCATCCCTTAGCAGGAAGCCCTTAGGTCTGTCTCTATTTACACTAAGAGTTAAAATCTCTATGGATACTCACCTCTTCGTAAGACCCAAACATCAGCTCATGTCCACTGACGCCGTAACCTTGCAATGGCCCAGACTATGCATGTTCAACTCTGGGACAGCCAACTAAACTGTCAAAGAAGTGATGACTCCAGGTAGGAGAACTGCTGGCCCCACTGAGCCTACATACTTTGAGAGCACACAACTCGGTGTCATCACTGGGGAATGCTCTTGGATCTATGATACAAGACACTCCACCTTGACTCCTAAAGTGGTTATTCAGGCTCAATAGTACACTGATATGTGACCCAGCCCACTGGGAAACAGATGCTGGCTGTCCAGCCCCTATTTAGTCATGAAGCTTGGGAAATACCCAGAAGTCCATTCTCTAGCATCTTTGGAAATGGCAATGACTCGGTCAGAGGCACTACTCAACACTATTCTCTCTCTCCCTCATAGTGTTGCAAACTTACTTGGTGGCCATTTCCGAGGGGCTCCTCCTCCTTCCCACCTCAGTCCCAAGGACGTTTTATGTGAAATCTGATTCTCCCCACACCCAGAAGCACCTATAAACCTCCCCACTGCTCCCAGTGGTGAGGAATACAGAAGATTGACTCCAGGAAATACTCCCATAGGAGCTTCAGCAGTCTTTGTATGAACTGCAAGGTATGTTCCTTCTTATAGCCAAATACTCCATTTTAACCAAAAAAGCCAGACAAAAATCAAGGGAAATGGTAAGACCCTAGCTAGACAGAGAGGTTATTCTAAACACAGTACACGATGCCCCAGAGATTTCCAGAAAACAGCTCAAAATAAACTCTTTATGCTAGAAACACTCCATTGAAGAGACTTCCGATGATGAACAACATTCACGGGCTAGGAAGGCTCTTAAATCCTACTCTCCCAAGACAAATCCTCCCAAGCCGGATTTCCAGGGCACTCACCAGTTTCCCTTCCACTGGCAGTGTCCCAAAATGAATGTATGCACAAGTGGCCAGCTGTAGTCCAAAACATGCAACAGCTGCTGGGCCACAGTTTTCTCCACATTTTTGCTGGGCAACAAATGCTTAAATGAGCTCCTGTGCTAAAATGGGGGAGAAAGAGGCAAATTCAAAGCTTGTTTTCACTGCCTTGAAAACTGGAGGGTCACCCCACATGAATGTGGACTGATGACACATTGTGGCAAGGCTCAAGTTGTTTTGACAGGAGACTTCAAATACTACCAAAGGGAGAGGTTTTCTATGTTAATGATGTGCAGGGCAAACATAATTCTGAAAATGTAATTAGCCAAAAAACGCAAGGGACAGTTCTGGGACCACTAGAATCAATTGACCACTCCTAGTAAAATTGTAAGTCAAATGCAATTAGACACCGTTTTCTTGGTCACTTTAGTTTCCCTGATAGGCCCAGCTTTTCTTTAAGATACCTGTGCAGTGGAGTGATACAGGAGAATTCAGTGAATTTCAGTGGGGTTAAGAAATTTTGACTTGTAGAAACCTTGAATTAGAACTATTTCTGTTGGCCAGGTGTGGTGGCTCATGCCTGTAATCCCAGTACTTTGGGAGGTCGAGGTGGGAGGATTGCTTAAGCCCAGGAGTCCGCGACCAGCCTGGGCAACATGGCAAGACCTCATCTCTACCAAAAAAAAAAAAAAAATTAGCTGGATGTGGAACACACCTGTAGTCCCAGCTACTTGGGAGACTGAGGCAAAATAGGAAGCATCGCCTGATCCCAGGAGGTCAAGACTGCAGTGAGCCGTAATCATGCCACTATACTCCAGGCTAGGTGACAGAGTGAGACGCTGACTTTAAAAAAAAAAATTCTTTATGTTAGCTGGGAATGGTGGTGAGCAACTGTAGTCCCAGCTACTTGGGAGGCTGAGGTAGAGGATGGCTTGAACCCAGAGGTTTGAGGCTACAGTGAGCTATGATCACACCACTGTACTCCAGTCTGCATGACAAAGTAAGAACCTGTCACTTAAAAAAATGTACAGAACTATTTCTGCCTTGTTAAAGTCCAAAATGATCCCCCTCCGGTTTATCATCTCTTCCTTAACCTCAAAGTATAAGCACACCCCTCCATCCCACACAAATACCGTCTCTGGTTGTCAGTATACTCTTGGTACACTCAGTATACTTTCCTTAGGAAATTGCAATACAGCCAATATCAATTCTAGGAAATTACTCTGAACCAGTCTATGCCTCTGTGTCCTCATCTGTATAATGTGGACAGCAACAGTGCCTACTTTGTAAGATACTTCGTAAGATACTGTAAGATCGAGTAAACCCAGGAAAAATGTCTCAAACTGTGTCCAGCACACAGTACCCACTTAAATATGTTAACTATCATTACTGTCACCTATACCTTCACCCTTGTTTATATTTTAGCCCAAGGAGAGAAGATACTGACTGACCTTGATTACTAGCGTTCTACATTCCCAGGAAGAAGTTAAGAAAAACAAGATCTCATGGGAAAAACAGATAGGTGTCAGCCTAATACCAACTAGGCTTTTAATTATTTTCACATTCACAAAGCAGCACAACAAACTAAGAAAATGGTGACGTATCTACACTGTATATTAGCAACTATGGGACAGTATTACTAATAACTGTCATTCCTCATTTATTAGATACAGGAAACCACTTTTATTTTTCTCTCTCCTTCCTTTCCCAAGGCAAAATCTCCATACCTTTCTTTTTGTGTTTCCAACACCTATTCCTTCTCTTCTAATGATTCCCAACGGGAGTGACTCACTGTTTCAATTACAACCACTGGAACCAAAATTCTGTTACTAAAAGGGGACTCCAAAGTAAGCTGGCAAATTCTTGAGATGTTGCTTCAGGTAACGCCTGATTGGGAAGTGCTTTATGTCTAAGTTAAGTGACTCCTCTTGTCTGTTTTTCTATGTATGTGCTTCCAACTTGTAGGCATCCTTCCCCTCCTCACTACCCATAATATGTCACACACCCAGGCCTTCTTCCTCCCTTCCAGGTACCACATCACTGGTTCAGCAGTCTCTCTCTTCTAAGCATCTTCCTCCCATCAGTCCATCCCACACACCATTACCAGGTCAATCTTCGAATATGGAGGACTCCTTAGACAGCCATTCAAGACTTTCCACAAACGTCCTGCGTTAGCACTTGAGCTTCGGAGGAACCTGCCCACCAGTACAATTAAAGAACTCGTTCCAGGACGTACTCCAACTTTTCTTGCTTCCAGGAATACTCCAGTCCCCCTCTTTCTATAGCCAGAAGCTTCTCTTTCGCTCTTCTAATTGCCACGCCAACTTCTCTGCAGCATTTCTGCTTTCTCCCCCCACCCCCAACTTTACTCCAACTACTCCGGGCTCCTGGCCCTTCTTCAAATGTTCAAGACACTCCCCCACCTTACAACTCCATAACCAACTTCCTCCTCCTCTCAAGGCCCTACCCGAGTCCACCCTCTCAGGAGGGCCCACAGCGACCACCCTATCTGAAATCCCCACATTCCCCACCACCTCATCTTCTCATCTAGCTCTCTCTTTTATCCGCAGCATCTCACATACTTCTTATACTAACTGTCTTCTGCCACACACACCCACTACACCCCAACGAGCTCCCTGAGCCCAGAGATCTTTTCTCGTTGATGCATCCCAAGTGCCAAGAATAGCACCTGGCATGGGGTAGACACTTCAAAAATAATCGCTGAATGAACTAACTGCTGCTCATTCTCCACCAGTCTCAAAACAAGAAGAAACAGTTCTGCATGGAATAAACTTCAGTTGGATTTAAAGATTTCATTGTTTCAAGTTCAGCTGATGCTCAACTACAATTGAGATGACAAATCAGCCCTAACTGTAAAGCTTAAATTTGCAATCTTCAAGCAGTCCGGTTGTATTATGTCTTGTATGCATGCAGCTAGAGTTCATTTAACTTTTTTAAAAAGTAGAGAAATCCAGAGAGACATATTGGGCAATCTGTGGCCCTAGCTAGATACTCCATCAATGGGGAGTCAACTGAGCCCAAATGACCAAGGGAGAGGCTGGCCAGGTGTTTGCTAAGTTCTCCACTGGGACCTTGAAGACCCTGCCAGACCTTCACAGCAGGCTGGCTTCATAGCCACATACAAGAATCACACATTCCTGCTCAGAGAGTGCTCAAGTCCCAATGCTGGCCCTTCTCCCTCCTCAGCGATGCTGTAAAAACAATTACAAGCGGACCTTGAACAATTATCATAATACTATAAGATAGGGATAGCAGTAGTGGGAAACTGCCGGGGGGTAGGGAGTGGGCACCCCTCATCAACAAGGGTGCCAGCATAATGAAATTTGTATACCTAACCCTGAATTGTACCCCACATCTTTAAAATAAATTTTTTTAAAAAACCACACTGTTATGACACAGTTTGAGTCCAGGGGCATGGACTTTTCTCTACTCAAGTTCTAGACTAACAATGTGATTTTCAAAAGTCTGAACTGCTGGACACAGTGGCACATGCCTGTAGTCCCAGCTACTTGGGAAGCTGAGGCAGGAGGATCGCTTGAGCACAGGAGTAAGTGCTATGATCACACCTGTGAAGAGCTACTACATTCGTGCCTAGCAACATAGAGATCCAACTCTATTTTTTAAAAAAAGTCTGAAGCCGGGCTCGGTGGCTCAGCCTGTAATCCCGCGCCTTTGGGAGGCTGAGGTGACTGGATTGTCTGAGCCCGTGGGTTCGAGACCCACCTGGGCAGCGAGACCTGATCTCTACAATAAATCAAAAAATCAGCCGGGCGTGGTAGCACATGCCTGTAATTCCAGCTACTTGGAAGGCTGAAGCGGAAGGATCGCCGGAGCCCAGCAGGTCGAGGCTGCGGTGGCCGGGAGCGGCCACTGCACTTCAGTCTGGGCGACAGAGTGAGACTCCAACTCAAAAAAAAAAAAAAAGCCTGAATGTCCCCAACCAATATTACCATAAATGAGCAGACCTTAAAGTGTGGACCTGGGGTTCCTAAGATATTTCCAGGGAGTACCTGATGGTCTTCCTTTTCCAACTACCTGTGCAAGGTCAGATTTTGCTCAAATAGTCCAACCAAACAGCATATTGCAAGAGAGAGGAGTAGATGCAGAGGCAGAAAAGAGACTTCAGCCAGTGTCTTCCACTAAATCAGAAGTCACAGAGATTTGCAGATATATAAAGCAATGCATCTCACCTCACATTTTTTGTTTTAGAGACTTAAACAGTTTAAAAGAAATTACTTATGTGAACGTGAAATGGCTATATTGCTATCTTTAAGTGAGTAAGTATTTTTGGCATTACTATTTCAATTTCTAATGTGATATTTATATTTTATATGTAATATATAATAGGATATAAATGCAATATTTATATAACCCCCATAAAGAGAAGCCCCTTGGAGTCTAAATTACCTTTTAAAAGTACAAAGGGGTCTGAGAATTGCTGACATAACCCATCTCTCAACTACCTACCCACTTTCCCACTCCCCAAAAAAAGATCTTGAAAAGGAGATATATATTCTTGTTTAAAATGGATGGGTTTGTTTTCAACATCATTCTCACTGTTTAACCTATCTGCCAGAAAAAGTAAAAGGGGGCGAGGGGAAGAACCAAACAGAAGATAGAGGAGAAAAGAAAAAAGTGGTTTTTAAAAAATAGATTTTACATGGAAATATTTTGGTTCAAGAAGAATTAATCAGGTTCTTAACCAAAAACCTCTAGATGGACTTTAGGGATCCATAGAACCCCCCTGAAATGGTATGCGGAAGGATAGCCTATGTGTTTATCTAAGAGAAAAGGTCCAAATTTTTCATCCGATTCTCAAAGGAGTCTGTGACCAAATGTCAAGGACCACTTGGATGTTAATATCAATTTTCAGCTTGGGAAACAAACTCATTTCTAAGGTTATAAAACAACACACAACAAATTTAAATCTACACAATTTTCCCAGGAACCCAAGATCCTCTTTTGATATGTTGTACCCTTTTTCGTGTTCAAATCATCAACTCGATTACTTGCATATCAAGGAGCAAGCATCCACGATGATTCTGCTAGAGTTATCCTGGCCATCTCTCTCAGTAACCATTGCTTCAGGCAACAGGAGTGGGCAGTAACAAGTTTCTTTTCAGCCAAGTCCTTTATGGCTATTGTGCCAGGATTGAGGGTTTTGATCTTAAAATCTAAGGGCACTTGAGCTGGCACCTGTCCAAGTGGGGAAAGCAGCTCAGTGTGGGAGTGTGCTTTTGAGGAAAGAACACCATTCGTGAGTCAGAAGTCCTGGTCTAATCCAGTTGTGAGACCTTATAACCCAATCTCTTTCATTTCTGGCAATGCTCTGGTGTCTGAAACTGGTCAGTGACATTCACAAATCTAACTGCCCGTGCCACACCTCAACTCAGGGTTGTGATAGTGGGGCTCCCTGCTGCTTTCTCAAGGTTGCAGCTCCCTGAGACATGCTCGGTACATCCATGCTACATTCCTTCATCTCCCAAGTAGATGAATGAAGCTCTCCTCACAAGCATGACCAATGGTCCCAAGCCAAGGTTTCCCTTAAAACACAGATTCTGGCTACAAGATCAAAAGATAGTATTTTTCTTTTCTTTCTCTCTCCAACTCACCCGTTGAAAGTCTCAGAGTTGCAGTAGAGCCGAACCCTAGAACAATTGGGCAAACTTGATCACAACTAATAGCCACTATTTACTGAGCATCTATGATGTACAAGGTTTCTGTGCCATGAGTTTTCCATTCATGCACTCGCAGAATCCCTCATCGCTCTCAGCTAAGAGGCAATGAGGTCCCAGGAAGTTAAATAAACAAGAGGAAACAGGCTCAGATGTGCTGATAACCTTTTCTATGCCAGACACTAGGCTGCCCACTCCTCTGTCTATAACCAAAGAAATGGGGGCGGGGAGAGAGAGAGAGAGAAAGTACAAGCCAAGAGATCAGCTCTATCAATTAAATCCAAGGGACAACCTCTTATATGCTTTTACAGAAATCAATAGAAATAAATTCTGCTTCAAATAGCATGAGACTTTACTCAGACTGCCTTACAATGTAAACTTTTATGCACAGCATACACAGGCACTCACACACATACTCAAATAAATAAACTGCAAGCCAGACACCACAGCACATAACATGTGTCGCTTTTCAAAACCTAAAGATGAACTCTAGTGTTTTAAATTTCAGTAATATATCCAATTTCTGACCAAACACAAAAACAGGAAGAATGGCCAAAAACCCTTGGATGATCATTTTCAAATCAAATGAAGTTGTTCACATAATTTCAGATAACGGGTATTTTTTTTTCCAGGCTTAGAGGCCATGCTCTTGGGTCAAATGTCTGCCAGAAACTCTTTTCTGGGGAGGAATACTGCTGACAGGACCATCACAGATCCAACTATGTCACCAGGGCAGCTGAGGAGAATTTAATATCTATGATTCAAGCTCACTGAAGAGGTCCCCTGGGTCAAAAACTTTTACCAAAATAAAAAAAAATTATTTTCAAGGAAGCTTCCACACCCACTGCCTCTTAAAATATACTGTTTGGAACATAGTGGGCTCTCAAGAAATTGCGTTGGATGAACACGCCAAACTTAGACAGAAAATGTGGGCGGGTGGATAGTGTTGTGCATAATTCTGGGGTTTGTTTCAAGTCATTAAAGATCCTCACTCAACATATAGAGTCAATACAAAAATAATACTTCCGTTCATTTTATAGGCCCTGCAACAGGCTTCCATGTACGGCATCGCAGGTTCTCCTAATGGCCCTGTGGGAGGTTGGTGTCACTCAGACTGGACTGTGAGGGACACAATGGAGTGACTGGCCCAAGGTCACCCGCTGGGTAAGCAGACAAGCCAGGATGCAAATACACTCCTTAGGATTCCTGGCCCACTGCACTCTGCATTCCATTAAGCTGCCTAAGCGGTGACTTTATGAGACACCACATTTAGATGATCTCACTTCCATAGATTAACAATTCTAGAAGGCAACAAGCCAAAGAATGGAAATTTCATGTAACAATGATGCGTGATACAGATCTGGGGGGAGAACTGTCATGCTTTGATCCTTTTCAGGGGATAGCCATGACTCGAAGGCTCAAATCCCCATTAATCAGCTGGGAGTGTGGGGAAACAGAGGTCTAGAGGACCCCAGCGTTATAGCCATGGAGACAGAGAGCCAGAACATAGACAGGCTCCCATCTCAAATCTTACTTAGAATATGTGCTGACTTGGTATTGTTTCAGGTCAAAGGTGATGTTACCTTTAATGGTTTATGTCAGGGTACTCTTCTCTAAACTCCAAAGGCAGGCAGACCATCTTTTTGATTCAGTCCTGCAATGCCAATCAGACGATGCCTTCAAGACAGCCATTCAATCCCTTTCAGGTGACCCTTTAATAAGCCACCTGTTTTCTTAACCTGTCAAATTGACAATGCAAGAGAAGCTATCACAAGGTAGGCAGAGACCACAGAGAGGTTATTCGGTCATTTGTGCCATGACAACCTCCATTCAGAAGAGACGGGCTAAAATTCAAGTAGTGCCTCAAGAGACAAGCTTCATGCTCACCTTCTCAGGCGTGATTCAGCCTTTTTAACAACTTAGTTTCTTTTTTTTTTTTTGAGTTGGAGTCTCACCCTGTCGCCCAGACTGGAGTGCAGTGGCCGCTCCTGGTCACCGCAGCCTCGACCTGCTGGGCTCCAGCGATCCTTCTGCCTCAGCCTTCCAACAACTTTGTTTCTAAGGACACAAGATTTTCATACAAACACCAAACCACCTTGGGTCCTCAACCCATATGACACCACTAACAAGGATGAAAATCTCAACAGTTAACAAATTCTCCCTTACTGGCTGCCTCCTAAGAACCCGACACTATGCTTCACATGTTATTTCTTTCTTCTTTCTCAAAAAACCTTATTATCCACACTGGACAGATGAAGAAATTAAGGCTATAAGGGAATTAATAATTTTCCCAAACTCACCCAGTAGGACGAGGTGGAGCCAGGATACCTGGCTTGGACACTATGAGTAAAACTTGTCTTTGGGCAGGAACACAGTCTAACACCAATTTTCTTTCTCCCAGGTCCTTATTCACCATATGCCCATTATTTAGAACCCCCCGTTTCTGACAGAATGTAACCTTGAAATGCCCATTTAACTTGCACTGGAGCATGGCCAGAGGGTGCTGCATCATCTCCAACATGACAGATTAGAGTGCTGACTGCAAGGGTGTTTGCTAGTCACCCTTGTGGCTGATATACAAACAGGCAAACAGTCCCAATCTGGATTATTAACCTGAAGCACCATCTACAAACTACCTCCTCATCCTCAGCATAAGCCAAGACTCCCTGAACTCTGCCATAGGGAACAGTAATGCCAGAAAAGGAACAGTGTATGCAGGACTGCTTGACATTTCTTTTCTTTTCTTTTCTTTTTGAGACAGGGGTCTCACAGTGTTGGCCAGGCTATACTCAAGCTCTCAGGATCAAGAGATGCTCTTGCCTCAGCCACCTTGCCTAGCTCAGCTGCTTGACATTTTATTATCTTAATCTTGATTATCACTGCCAACTAAGGTAACGGGCCCTCCTTTCATTAGCAGGACACCTTTTAAGTCTTTAACAAACATTTCACACCCACTCCTTCATGCACTAGACCCCATACCTCCTTATCCCCATTTTTCTGAGGAACAACTACAAGCCAGGGTTTGCCCAAGGTCAAATAACTAGTTGGCTGCAAAGTGGGAACTGGAACCCACCCATGTTATTCCTTCCGCTACACCTCCCCTCCAGAGACAAGGCTGGCCAGCCTCGCAAGGAACAGGAAATTGAAATGGCTCCTGGTATGGCAGCAAGCCTGCCAACAAGAGAGAGGCTGACAAGTGACCAGAGCCCGCCCTGAATTACAAAGGCCTCCTCAAAGGAGCTGCCAACCAACTTCCTCCCACCTGCTGCAGTGAAGAAGTAAGTTCTGGTAGTCCACAAGCCACCATGCCTATTTGTCCACGAAAAGGACCAAGTTAGAAAGGAAGCCTGAACAAGTGGGATGCTGATGAAGAATGGAGTTGTAGAGGCGGCTTCCCAAGACCAACTTATCAGCCTGATTCCCACTTCTCTCACACAGACTTCCCTTACTCCCCACAGACTTCCCTTACTCCCCACCCCTTAACCACAGAAACTATAAGAAGGGCCAAGAGGGAGAAAGCAGCAGCCTTAAAGCAGCAGCACCGGCTGCAGCAGCCACCAGGCACACGGGGCACAACCCGATGAAAAGGTAGGAGCCTTCCAAGAGCAAAAATCACGCACTTGCAGAGTCATGCATCATTCCCAAAATATTGAAACAGATTTCAATCACTTTACCTGAGTTGTTTTTGCTCTTCTGCCTTGCATGCTGTTGCTATGGCTAATTTGTGGGTTGGTGGCACCTTCAGAGAGACAGTGAGATTTCCTACAGGGAAGTGTGTTATAATTACTGTACGAAGGAGTCTCTTCAGCAGCAGCAGCTGGTGGCATCTTATGGTTTGCGAGATCGGGAATATCAGACACCAAATTCCGGCAATAGCCCGCAAATTTGCTCCTCGGCCCCCCGTTTGCCGTCACCCCGGAGTTTTTCTGAGCGTACAAGTCACCCAGGGAGTTGGCTCGCTGACAGGTGCTGAGCTGCCGCGGACTCGCCTGCGTTTCCATCCCCCGAGCCTCCTCGCAGTCCTTCTCTTCGGCGGAACCCAAGATTTCTTCGTTGCTTGTTAAATGTTCTTGGCTCAGATCAGAGAGTGAGAATTCCAGGCTGTCCTCTCGCCAGATGTCTGCAGATTTGGAGCGCTTCTTCTTAAAGCTCGCCGTCTCCAGGAAAGTGGGCCCGTTGGATGTATAGGAATGCTGCCTCCTGGCTCCCTCCGCCAAGTATGTAGCGTCATCCCCGTAAAGCCTGCTCTCCTCGGAGTCTGGCATGCTCTGCACAGAGGCTGCGGTGAGGACGATGCTGCTGTCTACGCTGGGAGTGACAGAAGAGTCGGTGTAAGACACGGGTCTCAGGCCCATATCGACTCGGTCCACCCAGATGGGGCTGCCGAAGTCCTCGAGGGCGCCTTCCTGGGAGAAGGGTTCCAGGCCATTTTCGGCCAGGGACTGGGGGATGCTAGGGGTGCTGCTGGATCGGGTGCTCACTTCGGAGTTCCTGTGGATCACCTTCCCCGAGGAGGCGTGCCTGGCCCGCCGTGTCTTGTGTGAGAGGCGCAGCGAGCGGGACGTGTGCTTGCGCCCCAGGGTGGCATGCTTTTCTCCATAAAACTCATGCTCGACATGCTGACTTTCTGCGTTTCCCATGGTTTTATGGTCTGTGGCAAAATGGGGGACAGAGAGGAGAAGTGAGTCACCTTTAGGATAGGTCTAGGCATCGCAGAGGAAGAGCCCAGAACACCTTGGCTCATGGGGGTGGGGTGAGTAACACAACTTCCCGTGTGTACCTGATAGGTACTTGGACTCTTACCTGGGAGCAGGTGAGCACTAACATCATCTGCTGAGACTGCCCCATGAGACCTGACATGCGCATAAATATGAGCATGCGAGAATCAGATTTGTCTTTGTCTAGAGGGCGGATGCCCAAGGGCACACCAGAGAGTCTTGCTTTATTTATTTATTTATTTTTTGATTCAGAGTCTCACTCTGTCGTCCAGCCTGGAGTGCAGTGGCACACTCACGGCTCCTGCAGCCTCTGCCTCCTAGACTCAGGTGATCTTTCGGCCTCGGCCTTCCAAGTAGCTGGAACTACAGGCATGTGCCACCACACCTGGCTAATGTTTTAATTTATTGTAGAGATGAGGTCTCGCCACGTTGCTCAGGCTGATCTTGAACCTCTGAGCTCAGGCGATCCTCTCACCTCTGCCTCCCAAAGTGCTGGGATTACATGCGTGAGCCACTGCTCCCAGCAAGAGTCTTGCTTTAATATAGCCAGCAACTCTTCTAGCCTTCGTAAACCCTATAATTGCATGTAAGGGTGCTATTCCTATCCATAAGTTGAAAACTCTCAAAGTTCAAACCGAGGTGCTCACGAAAGGAGTAAATTTCTATTCAAAATTACATATATTCCAAAAAACAAAACTCAGAGGTGCATTGGTAAATTTCCTCTCTTCCTGTCAATGATTTGTGGGGTTTTTTTAAAATTTAAACTCTCACCATATTTTAAAATCAATCAAAAATGAAAAGTCTAGTCAAATTTTCCTAGTAAATCAAAGCCATAAAGAAAAAAGGATTTAACCTTTAATTTCACAGCATTCTGAGAACCTTGATTTTGGGGGCTTCTGGGGAGGGTATAAGTAGGGGCAGGGATGGACAAAACAAGACAGAAAGCCCACTCTCTGCTTAGCAGCAGATTAATGGGTTTATTTCTGGGAGCAAATCCAACCTGCAAACATTAATCTGGTACAGAGTGCCCGGCAAACAGAAATTCACATTATGAAACCACTAAGTGTGATTCAGCCTTCTGGGGCTCCCCAGGTTAATTTAAGCCCCTCCTAAATATTTTCCCAGTCTTTTTCACTGACCTGATGACACAATTCTGTCACCCACACTGGGAAAGAGACAAATCTTCAAAGCTTAACAACTGTGACTCTACTTAGCCGATTCTCCTTGCTCTATGAGGTCTCTCTATAGAGCTCTTCAAATCATATGCACTTAAGATAACACACATGAAAATAGCTAGAAAGGAAAGAAGAAAAACAGAATCGCTGGGCCTATCCCTGGGGTGGTTCTTTCAACCACCTGCAGAGCCATTCATTCAGAAAATATAAACTGAACACCTACCATGTTTAGAAGCCAGAGATACAGCAGTGAACAAAAGAGACACATTTCCTACTATCATGAAGCTGATATTCTAGCCAGGGAAGGCTCGCAATAAACAAAAATGTAAAAGGCATGATGGGGAAATGGGAAATGACATTACTGTGACCATTGCAAAGAGATCGAAACACTCTGGAAATACAATATACCCTCACACAGATCTGAAAATCACTCCACAGGCCCATTGTTTGGGCTAAAATGTTGCTTAAGCTCTCAGCAGCACATCTTTACTGAAATAAAATGTGTGGCCACAGGAAGGGAAAAGTTCCATTTAACGTCCAAGTGAGTTCAGAGGTAACTCATTCAGACCCCAGATGTGAAGCCATCCCCTACTGCCCTGTTCCCTACCAGGTCACACACATCATAACATCCTTGGAGAGAATTTTCCAAGAAATACAAGCTTCTTTTTTACTAGCAATAACTAGATTTCAAAGCAAGATGCCCACACTCCTGATAAAAATGAAAAGATTGACTGCCCGTGCACAACCATTTAAGTGACCTAAATTCCTAAGATTAACACGTGCTACATATTTTACAAGTAAGATAAATACGCATTTCAGTACCATCGGCCATGACCAATTTCTTCGAGCTCTTGATGTCTTTTAAAAGCGTACATTAAGATGCCTGGATGCGTACATTAACATGTCTACATGTTTTGCCCATAAATAAAGACTTAGAACAAACGTTAGATACAGCCCCATTTTAAGAATTATATAGGTTCAAATTTAAAAGAGTAAAGAATTACAGTGAAATACACTGGATAAACCGGGCTCGGTGACTCAGCCTGTAATCCCGCACCTTTGGGAGGCTGAGGTGAGTGGATTGCCTGAGCCCGCAGGCTCGAGACCCGCCTGGGCAGCGAGACCTCAACTCTACAATAAATCAAAAAAAATCAGCCGGGCGTGGTAGCGCATGCCTGTAATTCCGGCTACTTGGAAGGCTGAGGCCCAAGAATCGCTAGAGCCCAGCAGGTTGAGGCTGCGGTGGCTGGGAGCGGCCACTGCACTCCAGTCTGGGCGACAGAGTGAGACTCCAACTCAAAAAAAAAAAAAAAAAAGAAATACACTGGATAGAAGAAAAGGCAAAACTGTCACCTCAAATATGCTAGGATTTACCCTCCTCTGGCATATATCATAAGTTTGCAAATTCAAATTGACAGACATATTTTCAACAACAACTTTCTGGTAAGGCTTGTTTCTGCCAACAGAAAACTAATCAAGTTAAAAGCCTCAGGAGAGGTTTCCTAAAGGAAATGGCCCCAACCTTCAAGAATTATAGCACTCTATGCATCACGCTGACGGGTCTGTTATATTAAGAACATTTTTAGTAGCAAGATTCTTTTCAGCCAGCCAAGGTAGGAAAGAAGCCACTTTTATCTTCAGAACTAGAATTTAGAGATGAATGCCAAATCTCCTAAATCCTACCAAGAGAAAACTCTCAGGGGACGGCCTGAGCAGAGTCAGCAGGAAATCTGAAGCAACTGAAGTGAAGAAAAATAAGTTTCTAGGGACTGCTGAAACACCCTTTCATTTGAAAGCTGTCCCTGAAAGTTTCGTGTGAACCACGCAGGCCCATGTGGGACGGGGGAGGGGAGGGGACTCTGAAATAACATTGACGCAAAAAGTCAAAATAGCTCATCACATACAGGAGACACAGTCTCCTGTTTCAGGGACAACCTTTGCCCCATAGGCAACCCCCGGAAAGTTGACAAATTGCAAATTCTAACCCGTTTCATGTGCAAATAATTATAAAATGCCAGCTACTCCCATCATCTTGAGTTCTTCCTATTCTATCCTATTTAATCTTTCTCATTTATTTTTATTTCAAACAAACAAGACCTGGTTTACAGGACCCTGTTACTCCTGTAGTCTGAAAGCAACTTCAGGGTAGAAAGTGACTTTCACTTTTTTTGTGAACTCTACAAAGACTAGAAATACTGCACTTGGGCCAGGTGCAAAGGCTCACACCTATAATCCCAGTACTTTGGGAGACCGAGGTGAGAGGATTGCCTGAGCCCATGGGTTTGAGACCAGCCTGGACAACTTGGTGAGACGTCATCTCTACAATAAATCAAAACATAAGCCAGGCTTGGTGGCGCATGCCTGTAGTTCTGGCTACTTGGAAGGCTGAGGTGGAAGGATCACCTGAGCCCATCAGGTTGAGGCTGTGGTGGCTGTGAACGTGCCATTGCACTCCAGCCTGGGCCACAGAGTGAGACTCCAATTTAAAAAAAGGAAAGAAAAATATTCCACTTGTACTGAGGAGTCAATAAATATTGGTGCAATTTAGTAACAAAAGCAAAAGGTGAAGGACCAGTTCCTCTCAACATAATCATCACACAGTCACAACTAGGTGAGAAAATATTTGGGGCAGGCCAGGCACCATGGCTCATGCCTGTAGTCCTAACACTGTGGGAGGTCAGGGCAGGAGGACTGCTTGAGCCCAGGAGTTCAAGACTAGCCTGGGCAAAAAAATTAGCCAGGCATGGTGGTGCCCGCCTGTCATCCCAGCTATTTGGAAGGCTGAAACAAAACGATCTCCTGAGCCCAGGAGATCAAGGCTGCAGTGAGTCGTGAGTGTGCCACTGCACTCCAGCCTGAGTGGCAGACCTGACCAAAAAAAAAAAAAAAAATTGGGGCAGGGAGAACAGACTAAAATGCAAAAAATGGAAAAGAAATAGGGGGAGAAATGTTAGAAAAATAGTACATCTCAATCCAGGAAATCACCAATTTTAAATTCATTAAACTCTGAATTTCAGACTATGACTTTTATAGGATGTTGGTGACCAAGGTAGCTCTCCTCTCAGGAATAGGTAGGAGGTAGTCAGGATAAGATTTTAGGGGAATGGGGAAATACCTCTTATCAACAGAGTGCCTGAATGAAACGTAATTGTACAGCTAACCCTTAACTGTACCCCACAAAATCATAATAAAAAATAATGATTTAAAAAAAAAAGATTTTAGCATATGTACAACATTCAGCATTCGAACCTCAAGTTTGGTTTTTCACCTTTTTCTTCTTTTCAATGTTATAAGTTCTGACTTCCCTGGCCTGTCTCGGGGCCTTTGCCAACTTTTCCCTGGGTCTCGAACCCTCCTCCCTTCTGGCATCACTCAGATCTTAAATCAAATGTCACCTTGTCAGTGAGGCCTTTCCTGGCTCTTCTGTCTAAAATGACAACCCTTCCTGCAGAACTCAACACTTCTTATCCCTCTTCTTTTTCTCCTTCACATTTATCATCATTGTCACTAATAAGAAAGTTCACTTACTTATCTTTTTTATTCTCTCTCTTTGTCCCCTAGAACCTAAGCTTCTAGAGGGCTGGCAGTTTTACCATCTTGGTTCCTGCTGTATCCTTAGTACCTAGAACCTGACCTGAAAGGCAGTAGATGCCCCATTAAAATTACATTAAAAAATAAAAATAAAATACAACAAAAGAAACTCAGGCCTGGGCAACACAGTAAGTAAAACTTTATTGCTACAAGAAATAAAAATAAAAATAAAAAAGTTAGTCAAGCATGGTGGCGCACGCCTATAGTCCTAACTACTTAGGATGCTGAGGTGGAAGGATCACCTAAACCCAGGAGGTTGAGGCTGCAGTGAGCTGTGATGGTGCCACTGCACTCCAGCCTGGTTGAGAGTGAAACCCCAACTCAAAAACAAAAACTGAATAAATGAATGGCAAAAGATCCTTTAGACACTTTCATCTAGAATGTGAAAACCCATACAACCCCAATAAAATACAGAGGAGAGCATGACCCCAATGTGAACCAGATACAACACACGTCAGTCTTAAATACACTAGCCTCTGCTCTCAGGGTGCCCTGAAGAAACACCTGTCTCCAATGAGCACGTTGTGCTCTGTATCTGTTCAACCCCCAGACCTGTGTCAATTCCTCATTCTGAACTACTGGGTTTGTAGTCACCCTGATTCATGAACTGGGTTGAGGGGCATTCAGCTCATGCCTCAGTGTGTTCCTCAGCCCACGCTCGCTTAATTACCTGGGGGAAGAATTAAGGGCTAGCTCCTGCCTTGTTCTACTTTATTCTTGCCTTCACTTCCTACCTTTCTCCTCCTTCTGAAGCTGCAGTACAGAGGTTCAGGAATGAGAATAAGAGCTGAGAGGGCACCTCTCCACATAGTCAGGATAACAAGTGCAGAACAGCTCAGTTCTAAGACGACCCAGGCAAAGTGGGGACAAAGGAGACAGAGTGGCCTGATGGCAAGGTATCATCTGAAAGTGGTATGGGGTCAGACGATTAGGAGATACCAGAGGAGCACTTAAGAGATCAAAGACAGTGGGATATGACTTTCTCATTCTTGCCAACGCCACGATCCCTCTCTTAAAGTGGTAAGTCAAACTTTTCAATGAGTAATCACACAAAATGTCTTTAAATTTCATCAAATTAAATACAGATGCTCCTGGACTTATGATGGGGTTATGTCCTCATAAAACTATCATGAGTTTAAAATATCCCAAGTCAAAAATGCAATAAATACACCTAACCTATTGAACATCATAGCTCAGCCTAGCCTACCTTAAGCACACTCAGAACATTGACATTAGGCTACAGTGGGAGAAAAGTATTTCATAGAAAGTCTATTTTATAATAAAGTGTTGAACAGTTCATGAAATTTACTGAATAAAGTACTGAAAGTGAAAAACAGAATGGTTAAATGTGTAGCACTGTCAAGTCAAAATAACCTTAAGCCAACCATCATAAGTCAGGGACCATCTGTACAAAGTTAAGAAATTAAAAGGTATCATTAAGGAACTTGACCAATAGGCACAAGTATTTATTAGTTAGGGTGGTTTATACATATATCAGGCAGGTGGTCATTTCTCAGGAACTGCTTTTATGGATTTTTTTTTTTTAGCATACTAAGCCTTATGTGATAAAATTATATAGAACCATACACACATTGAAACAATTTCAAATTCCTCGCTTGGTATTTTACTGCAATTATATAAGATGCAATCATTAGAGAAAACTAGGTGATGGCTATATTTCCTGTGTACAATTTGTTGTGAATCTATAATTATTTTGAAATAAAAAGTTAAATAAACCAAGCCTAATTAACTGAAATATTTTGGTTAAATAAAAGTTTAGTTTAAAAGTGAGGATTCTCCCCCCCACAAAATGTCCTCCTTTTATTGAGCAGGAGGGGGGCTGAAAAGTATCTAGGACATTCTAAGATAATTTAAATGATTTAGGCAATTAAAAAAATAAGCATTATTGGGCACCATCTAGTAAAATATTATCAGGAAGTACAAAGCAAACATAGAATGGTCCAAAGTAAGGTTAAACACAGAAGTAGAGTTGATTATCTGAGTTGATTATTTCTGTCTTGATAATGTCTTAAGTCTTAATATAAGTCTTCTGTCTTAACAAACAAAAATGAATTGCTAATACCTGGTGCCAGCAAGACGGATGAAGCCATTATGGCCTGTCTCACCCCTACTAATTACAACTAAAACCTAAAGCCTCTGGACCACAAAGTAAACAAAAGCAGAAAAATCGAGGAAGAAAGTCAAGTCTTGAGGAAGCCACTCACATAAGGGTGAGTTTCCTGTTTTGTTTTTGTTACTCTGATTTCTTTCCCATTCTTGCACCAAGGGCAAGTACAGCTCCAGTGAACCTGTGGCACAGGCAGCAAACAACTCTGGCACAAACCCCTGTTGTTCTAACCAGAGGAACCAAGAATGGCTCCTGCAAGCCAGAGTGTGAGCGGGGATCTCAGTGAAAAGAGAACTGGAAAAGAAAATCCCCTAACGTTGTGTATAAATCCACACAAGCCCCAGGCTCACTCCTCGGACCCACAAGCCTGGGACTGGCCCAAAACAGTCAAAACTTCAGACCCAAAACTGAATCATGACATAAACTACAGCCCAACCCTCAGACTAACCCGAGTGGCACACAAATGGGACAAATGCAAAGCAGTCTATACCAAAAACCTCAAAAACTGAACTGACATTAGGGCCTCCACCCAATAAAGGTGAGACTGAACTTGCAATATGAGCCTAGTCAGGTTGATGGACTGCAAAAATAATAACAAAGAAAAATCAATATCCTCCAGATTATTTTAATAAGACCTAGAGTATCACAACATAATATTCAAAATGTCCACAGTGCATTCCAAATAAAACAGGAAAATGTAACCAGTTCTCAATGGTAAAGACAATCAATAGATGCCAACCTCAAGACAACCCAAATTTTGGAGTTATCACACAACGACCTTCAGGCTGGATGCAGTGGCTCACGCTTGTAATCCCAGGGCTTTGGGAGGCTGAGGTGGGAGGATCACTTGCGCCCAGGGGTTTGAGACCAGCCTAAGCAGCATAGAGGCCTCTCTAAAAAGAAAAAGAATTTAAAAAATTAGCCAGGCATAATCATGTGCACCTGTCACCCTATAGCTACTTGGGAGGTTAAGGTGGGAGAATAGTTTTAACCCAGAGGATGAGGCTGCAGTGAATCATGATCACATGCACTAACTCCAGCCTGGGTAAAAAAGTGAGACTCTGCCTCAAAACAACAAACTAAAAAAGCAGCTATTATAACTGTGCTCCTTGAGTAAAAGTAAACGCTCTTGAAATAAATGAAAAACCTAACTGCTAGTAATGTCTATGGCAAGATCATTATAACCATCAATGATGATACATGAGTAAAGAAACAGGGCAGGCATGCTGGCTCATGCCTATAATCCCAGCACTTTGGGAGGCCAAGGTGAGAGGACTGCCTGAGCCCATGGGTTCAAGACCAGTCTAGATAACTTGGCGAGACTTCATCTCTACAACAAACCAAAAAAGTAGCTGGACATGGTGGCACATGCCTGGAGCGCCAGCTACTTGGAAGAATGAGATGGAAGGATTACCTGAGCCCAGCAGGTTCGAGGCTATGGTGGCCCTGAGCATGCCATTGCACTCCAGTCTGCTCCAGTCTGGGCAAGAGAGTGAGACTCCAACTCAAAAAAGACACAGATCTTGAGCCAGTTAAATCTTCTCCAAGAATATTAATATGTGTATATGTCACACGTACACAGCACGATACATCTGTGTAAGAATTTTAAAAGCTAACTATTCTGGATAGAGTGCTTATAGGTCATTTTAATTTTTACAATTATGCATTTTTTGATATGTTCTAATGTTTCTATACTAAACTCATTTTACAGAAGGAAAAATAAACAGAACATGCCAACAGGTTTTAAGTCACTGAATTTTTTTTTTTTTAAATAGTTGAAGAGAGTGAGGATGTGGACACTATGGTGACAGTAACAACAAAACAGCATCAAACCCAAACTCCAAACAGATGGCTCGGGTAAATTACCTGGGAGGAAAAAAATACTACGTAGCTTGGACTAGATCACTTTTGCTCTGCGTTTCAATGACTTTTTGTTTAATCTTCCCATCACTGTTTCTGTATCTGTCACTGTACGCTGACACATGTGTCTTAGTTTTTACGAGCCCCCTTCCCATTGTATTATAATCTCCCAATGCAAGAAACTGGACCTTAACTTGTCACTGTAGTTGTAACCTAAACATACTGAAGTTTTCATCCAATCTTTCTGAGCGGGAATGTTCATCATTGACACTGCCTTATAACAAGAGTGCTTCAAATACATAAATCTTTAGCTCCCACTGGTGGGCCCAAGATAATCCAGTATCTGTCATATTCAAGTCAAAAGTTGACTGGGAATGCAAGGAATTTTTTTTTCTGTCACTGGTAAGGATATCATGAAATCCAACCATAAGGCATTTAATGATGCACAGAAGTGATAATTATTAATAATATAATTCTTCACTCCTCTGAGGTATTTAAAAACTTATTAAAATACACGTAATGGTTACCATTCTATGACTTGAAAACAGTCCTCTGAAGCTGCCGGAGAAAGGATGAAATGTATTTATTTCAAAGTTAAATTTGAAGCGAAAATCACAAGACAACAGATTGCAAATTTAAAATTAGATTCTAGTGGGAGGTCTTGGTTTCAAGCCTGTTTTTTCCTACTGGAGGCTGAGCTTGAAGACAGGGGGGGAAAGAGCTAAGATTAAACTGAGGCAAAGTTCTGAAAGTTTTCGCTAAATCGTTACAACCCATGAAAAAGGGTTTTGCCAAGTCACACACAAATACCCCTAACACAGAGACTAAGTAAGAAAGTTTTGCAACAAATATAGGATGATCTTTGATTTGGAAAAGATTATTATTTTGACTGTGTTTATTTTTGCTTTTTAAAGATGATCCAATGTAGAAACAAAACATATCACTGTTTTGAAGTTAAGATTTTGAAGCTAGGTTTTTCTTTTTTTCTTTTTCAAACATAATCCAGTATAAGGATGGTGAAGCTCAGGGATAAATTTAAAAGATCCTGTGGGCAATCACAGGGGGAGAAAAGACTTCATAGGTACCTGCTTTGTCTTTTGGTTTGCTAATGCTTTTGAATTGTCAGATGGGTGTAACCCTAATCCAAAGAAAGGCTTCCAAATTCTTTTTCCCACGAGCTACATACAACACTGCAATTCCAGCATAACAGTTCCAATTGTAGTAAGATGTATCTGTTCCAGGACAACTGAAGCATTCCCATTAATTCACATAGACATCTATAGGGTAAAATACACATATGCAAACCTACCTTAAAAGGCAACAGTGGTCCCCAGCCCAACTTGCCCCAAGAGCACTGTGGCATTTAGATACTGAGGTTGGAAGGGATGTCGGGACAGCAGCTGGGGCTGTGAGAGTGTCAGCACCTGCCCCCCAGGGTGGCCATCACAGTTTCATTGAAGTCTGTCAGGATGTGCCAAAAACCTAGACAAGAACGGGTCACAGAGGACAGAAAAATAGAAAGAAAAAAAAAAAGATGAGCCTGGAGGAAGGAAATGGGCCCTTTCTATCAAGTCCATTTTCAGCGATTTTCTGACATCAACTTTGTATAAAATACGATGCCCCAAATCAAATCAAACGATGTAACATTTAGTTCTAGGTATAAAATGACAGGCTTAATCAGATAAATAAATAAATATAAGCCTATTCACACTGAGGGCAATAAAAGCCCTACAAACTAAATTATTGTATCACTTTAATCTATCTCTGTAGATGAAGGCATTGGAGAACAAAAAAAGGTTACTACATAATTATTTCCACGCCCCCCTTAATCTTCAGAGTCTCAACACAGAAATGAAAACAACAACAAAAAGGAAGCCTCAGTTATTCTCAAAGTAGAGCAGGATTTATCATAGAAACTGAAGAAAGTACTAAACGACTAAAACAAAAGTCCAAATTAAATATCCAGGTTTTCTCATTGTGTATACATTTACTGAAGATGGCAAACATCAAATTCATAGGAAACTCATGATGCATATGCTCAGAAAAGAATTTTGGACCAGGCGTGGTGGTTTACATCTGTAATCCCAGCTCTTTGGGAGGCAGAGGCAAGAGGATTGCCTGAGCCCACGGGTTCGAGATCAGCCTGGGCAACTTGGCAAGACGTCCTCTTTACAATAAATAAAAAAAATAGCTGGGCGTGGTGGTGCACGTCTGTAGTTCCAGCTACCTGCAAGGCTGAGGTGGAAGGATCGCCTGGCCCAGCAAGTCGAGGTTGCAGTGGTCATAAGCATGACACTGCACTCCGGCCTAGATGACAGAGTGAGACTCCGACACATTAAAAAAGAAAAAGAAGAAGAATTTTGGTAAAATATCCAAAATGTTATATAGCACAGAAACTCAATGGGCAGGAAGAGTTCCAGAAACAAGTGGAATGAATGGTCTTTTTTGCCTTTCTTTTTCTTAGTAAAGCCTGCTGTTTCCCGTGAGAGTCTAAATACTTAGGGGCAAAACAAACACCAAAAGGGTGCTTTGGGCAGCTTCAACTTGGTACTTTCTCACTAGACACTCCTCCGTGGGCTGCCCCCTACTGAACCCATTGCTGGTGGGTTCAGCAAGGTGGGAACCTGAGATGACAAACACTTTGGGCAGGAACACGGAGAAAAATGCCTATTTTGTGAAAAGGAACCACATAGAGGCAGTAAGCAAATAAATATATACATCCACACAGAAATGAACAATAAGCAAAGTTGCTATTCTGCCTTATCTTGTACAATGTGCTATTTAGTCGTGAAGTCAGTGACTCACACTTGCAGGGAAAGAAGCACGAGTTCTCAGCAACACCCCATTATTACCCCCACAACATGTGCCCTTTCCATAATTCCCTCATTGCTCCTCTGTTCATTCCCCTTTTCTAGTTTTCCCCTTAAACTGCTCTCTGCACATTTCCGAACTTTCAAAGCCAGAAATTAATAAGCAATAGCCCATTTATATTGAAATGGACTCATTACAGTGCCAGCTGCCAATAATTTGCAAGGCTGGGTCTTGCTGGCAAGGAGGCCTGCGGGCGGCTGTCCTTCCACCTGCACAACGGAGGCCGATAATGCATTTTTTATACTTTAAAAAAATGACAAATTCTATCTACCAGAACTAAAATTTTTCTCTACCTATAATCTTCCCACTCTGATCATTAGAACTCTATGGGGAGAACGAGAAACTACATGGAGAAGGTGTTAGGGCATTATTTCTAAAACATGAAGAGTTCTGGCACAGTGGCTCACGCCTGTAATCCCAGCATTTTGGAGGGCTGTGACAGGAGGATTCCTTAAGTCCAGGAGTTCAAGACAGCCTGGGTAACATAGGGAGATCTCATCTTTGCGAAAATTCAAAAAATTAGCTAGGAGTGGTAGCGCATGCCTGTAGTCCCAGCAATTTGGGAGGCTCAGGTGGGAGGATCGCCTGAGCCCGAGAGGTCAGGGCTGTGGTGAACCATGATTGTGCCACTACACTCCAGTCTGGGTGATAGAGTGAGATCCACCCAACTCAAAAAAATAAAAATAAAAAAATTGGATGAAATTAGCCACCTTAAATTTGTTGTGGAACAATATAGTGAATGAGTTAATTCAGCAGGAAGAAGCAGTCTACTCGGTTGGCCACATACACACAAACCACACATAGCTCACACATACACACACAAACCACACGAACTAAATCCAGCAGTACCAGTATGCCTGCTTATGTCACAGTAAGATGACCCCTAGGGAAGTGAATGCTGAAAGTTCCAGTTTTTTCAGTCACACTCTGATGGAACCCCAATGCCTTTTGGTCAATGTCTGTGTCAGGTGTCAAATAACCGGTTTGCACAGGAAAATGTATGCACTGGAGATGGGGGAAGGTATTGCCAACACTAATCTCAGGCTTCAAATACCTGCAAAAATAGGGCTCAGAAGTCTCACTGCTCCACTCCCATATTATGATTTAAGATGAAAATATGGTTATATGTCAAAAATACTGTGTTCGTGGCATTTAGTCCACGGCTTTTTCCAAAATGCCTGCTACACCAAAACTTTCTTTTTCACCTTCAAACACACTCATAAGAGGCATTCTGTAGTTTTTAAGTCTTTACAAGTTCCAGGAATCAAAGCGTATGGAGAAAAGGATTCTGTATTGTACTTGCCCTCAAAATACCCAGGCTCAATTACTAGGCTCTGTTACTTTCTAAATTATGTGACCCGGAGCTAGTAAATTACCCATTCAGAAAACCACCAGAAAAAATGAGGATGTAATATCATCTCCCTTACCAATACCCACCTGAAAGGTTGTTATAAGAAAGAAATTAGAGACTCAACATGAAACATTATAAACTATAAAATTATATATAAATATGTTAATTCTTACGGATTATCATGATTTAGTGCCCCAAATGTTCCATAATTAGTAAACTAATGAGAATCAAGACGTTTTCCCTTCCCTTGAACCTAAATGGGATAGGGGAGAAGAAAGTGGGGGCAAAAATCTTAAATATTTACTGTATAAATAATAAATACCAAAAAGATTTCATTTATGGTATTCATACTTAGACACAAAATCAGGATGATGGTTGGATGGATGGATGATGGATAGATAGATGAGTGGATAGATAAATAGATGGATGGATGATGGATGGATGGATGGATGGTGGGTGGGTATAGATGGACGGTGGGTGGGTGAGTAGATGGTGGACGGCTGATGGAGGGAGGGAGGGAGGGAGGGATCTGGGGCACACAAGAATTTCAAATGGTTCGAAATTAGGGTTAACATTTTTCATCAATTTCAATACTTTTTAAACTGTTACTGTACTTAAGAAATGATTCAAGAGTGACTTCCAAGGGTACTTAAAATTTAAAATAGAATAAGAAGCTTTGATCCCCCCCATCCCCGTTCCTTCCTTGGGGAGGTGGATCTCTCTCTTTCTATCCCCTCTCTTCTCTCTCTCTCTCATTTACTTTCTAAATAAATTATATGTTCTAGTCTAAAAATAAAATAAAAAAAAATAGAACAGAAGAAAATTGCTACTGGAAAAAGAAAAACACAAAAGTTAAGACAGAGAGGAATAAAGTAACAGAACGCACCCTACTGAGCTCCACACCTAGCTCCATATAACATCATGCTTTATAACAGCCATTCACATAGGGAAAACAGAGCAGTGGTAAAATTCACAATGTCCAGATCAAGTGCTCAGAAGCAGAAACGTTCCTCGTAATCTGAGATCGGACAGGAATTTCCACGGGTGAACCTCCAAAACCACTGTGACATGATGAGCAATGCTCTGGATCTCCCCTTCCACATGAGCTTAGTGACAAATTTCAAAAGGATGTTTCCTATCTTGACAATAGATTTTTTTAAAAATCACAATTCAGCAACAGCCATGCTATAGAGGTAGGATACTGCTGGAGAATGGACAGGTCGTGTGCCTTCCAGGAAATTCTCCTAAACACTGCTGGTCCTTCACAGAGTGCTGGATCACAGCTGAGCGCTGGTGAGCTTGAGATCAGGCTCTCTGGTTCATACTTAGTTGGGTCATATTGCCAGATGACCACACCCTATCTGGTAAAAAGGGACAGGTCCACCAAGGGTGTGCTTGTCTGGCTTTTGTGAAAGCGGAGATTGCAACAAGGATTCATGCACAAAGAAAAGGTGCCCCACCTACCCCTCGGGTGAGCCACATGACCAGCGAGGGCCCTGGAGCAGGGCCAGGATTCTCAGTGAAAAACTGGTCCCTCCACACAGAGGAATAAGCCGTGATAAGAGCTCCAAATTCTCACTCGATAAAGCATGAATGAAATAGTTTTAGCCTAACCATTTTTTTAAGGTAGGTATCAACAGACACCCAAATCAGCACCAAAAAAATTTCCAAAAGTTTCCACGTCTACAGACCGCCCTAGTTTTGAGCACTGTTACTTCCTACTATATCCAAATGTATCCCAAAGTAACTAAGCAAGAAACATATTCATAGAATCAATATTTTTAAGCCGGCTATAAGTTGAGAACTATCTACTAAAATAATAACTTTAATTTTAGAGCAGTGAATCTTTGGCAACACTTAACCAACAGGTTCAGCCGGGACAGAGATTATCATATTTTCAGGAGTAAAGTCAGTGCATTTCAAAATGAAGTTAATATGTTCTACCCCAACTTAGGGAAATCCACCATTTATGGAAAGCTTACTATCTAGCTGGCACTGTGTTAATGGCTTTAGGCCAAAATACTCTTTTAAGTTTCCCTAAATTCTTGGTGTTTATTGTCTTGCAATTATACCAACGGGCAGCTGCCAAGGCACTACAATCCCAACACCACATTACTGTCTGCCAAGCTCTGTACCAACTTCATCCGAGGGTGTTAGAAGTCATTGGGCCCCCAAGGGTTGTGTCTCACAGCTGGCCATCAAATCTCTCAAACAGCCATACAGGCCTGACCCTAAGAATGGCTCAAAGGAGGTCCCAGCTTGCTGAAAATGGGTTGAATAACATTTTCAGGATACACTACAAGAACCACATACTTTCTCAAAAACCCAAGCAGCATCGTTCCCATTTCTTAAAGCAGTGAAGCGACTGAACACTTGGGAATTCCACCCAACATTCCAAGAGTGGTGACCATGGAATATTAGAACACTGCTCTGGGATCTGGGCTCTTGGCTCCTAAACTCCAAGTTTGAGTCACATAAAGAAAAAAAAAAAAAAGCACACCCTTGTCATTGTAAGACAGAGTAGAACATTTGATCCCAAAAGAAAATGGAAATGAAGCTGAAAGTCATTAACTTCTAATGCCGAAATCTGTCCCTGGCTATTTTACCATGTTGTGGTTTATTACAGGGAGTTTCCAGTGAGGGAACTAAGTGCCGTAAGAAGACAGCCAGAGAAGATGGCATTCTGTTCAGTGCTTTCAGACCTTCTAGGAGACACAGAGTAGAACCCTTAACCTGCACACCAAAATAATCTTCTCAAGAACTTACTAACATCTTAGTTTAAAAGAAATGTCAATATCAAATCACTTCACCCAAGAACTCATCTTCCCAAATCAAGCCACCCAGGGCTCATCCCTAAGACAGACCTGCCTCCTATTCCCACGTAAGCTGCACCAGGCACAAGAAGAAACCATATTTCCTGGGACACACAGCATGGTGCATGGTGGGTAAAGAGCTCCTCTTTCACTGGCAAAGACTGAATGAAGCTTCAGGAAAGGAATCTGGTTGTCATCTTCTGGTTTTCCAAGCCTCAGGTTTAGAGACAGAGGAGTTTCCATTCTAAAGGCCATGGTCCTGTGTGAGCCGTCAACAGAAAAGGCAGCCCAAGGGACTCTCAGACTCAGCTGCTGCCTGCCTCCATGGCCTTCTCCAAACCTGCCCTGGCAACCCATGAAAATACAACTTGGAATTTCCACAATGACCTTTGACCCCTACAACCTGTCTCCCCCTTAACCTGTTCTCTTACCATATAGCCACAAGGAAAGTCTTTCAGCCCAAAATACAGTCAGGATGTCAAGAGATCCCCTTCCTTCATCAGGAAGCAGAACAGGACATGGTCATCATCCATGATTCATGCCCTGAGCTGCCTTAGGAGCCCGTTTGCTGACCTGGAGTTGCCTTCCCACACAGAGGGGGAGGGCCATTCTGGAATCGGGGATGAGCTCCCGAGGGTGAAGTCAGGCATCCAAGAGGCCAGTGTGGAAGCAAGGACTGAAACTGCCTGAGAAAATATCAGAAACTGCAGAGAAAATATCAGAACTCCCAGGCTAGGGTACGACAAATCTGCTTTGTTGGTCCCTCACACTAAAGAGCCCATTCAGAAAGACGCATTCCTCTCATGGAACTGCTGCTTCCTCTTTGGTTCTGTCCCTGCTGCTGTTACACTGGTGTTGATGGTGTTAAAAAAATTTTTTTTTTTGGAGACAGTGTCTCACTCTGTTGTTCAAGCTGGAGTACAGTGGCATGATCCTGGCTCACCGCAGCCTTGACCTCCTGGGGCTCAGGCAATCCTTTCGCCCCAGATTTCCGAGTAGCTGGGATTACAGGCATGTGCCACCATGTCCGGCTAATTTTTTAAATATTTTTTTGCACAGACAAGGTCTCACTATGTTGCCCAGGTTGATCTCAAACTCGTGGGCTCAAGTGATTCTCCTGCCTCAGTCTCCCAGGGTAGGATTACAGGTGTGAGCTACTGCACTCGGTCATGAAATTCTCTTAAGAAAACATGGCTAAAGGGAAATTTCAGTAACCCAGATACTAAGAAGGCTTTTAAGGCTGTGGCATTGGAAGTAGAGAGAAAGGAAGAGAATGTCTAGAAATATTAAGTACGTCTGTGTATATTTGATTAGCTATTTAATTTAACAACTAAAAGGCACTGGGCAAGTACAACAGTTGGGAAACACAGTTGCCCTACGTAGAAAGTGAAACTACTGAGATTCTATGTCACACCCTTGCTGGGGGGATATTATGAACATAAACCTTGATCTGTGCTTAGGTGACATCACCTAAGAAGGGTTTTAAGAAAAGACTAAGTAAAATATTTCAGTGCAGCAAGGAATCTTGCTCTTTAAAGTTAAATCAAAGGACTTTTAAAAAGTATTTAAAGGAATTCCTCCCAAGGGTTTCAAAATGGGGGTGATTCTTTACCCATAAATCCCCATCTTTTGAAAGAGAAGAATTACTGTTCAGATTTGAGAACTCTGTCAGACAGAACAAATTCAAAAGGACTCAAGTCCCAAGTCACTCACTGGGGGATCAGTCCCAAATGCTTCTTTACCCTCTCTCCCTCATTTTAAAATGAAAACAAAGCAAAACAAAATAAATTCAAAACAACCTCAGTTTTTTGTTTGCAAATCACTTCAAGTTGTTTGCCAATTATATAATTAGGACTATAAGCTCTAACAGGTAAAAAAAGTTTTTATTTCACTGATTTTAAGAAACACTTTATCACATGTTTTCACTCATAAGTGGACCCTGAATATTCATCATAATACTACAAGAAAGAAATTGGCTGTAGTGGGACACTGTCAGAGGATGGGGGGTAACATCAATAAAGGTACCTGACCCTATATCAGGCGAAGTGAGGACCAACTGAAGGCCCAAACTTCACCTGTATGTAGCAAACTCATGTACCTAATTCTGAATTGTACCCCACATCTTTTTTTTTTTGAGTTGGAGTGCAGTGGTCGCTCCCGGCCACCGCAGCCTCGACCTGCTTGGCTCTGGTGATCCTTCCACCTCAGCCTTCCAAGTAGCTGGAACTACAGGCGCACGCTACCACGCCTGGCTAATTTTTTTGCCTCGCCAAGTTGCCCAGGCAGGTCTCAAACCCACGGGCTCAGGCAATGCACTCACCTCGGCCTCCCAAAGCACAGGATTATAGATTGAGCCACTAAGCCCGGCCTGTACCCCACATCTTTAAAATAAAATAATTTTTAAAAAGAAACACTTTTTTTTTACTTTTAACACACCTGAAATTGAATATATTTTACAATCACAATGGTGTATTTTGATTTAATTGGTACCATTTTCTTTCCTTCTCAGTGGTATGCAAAAGAGTGGTGTATCTTACAAATGATAGCATCTTATGAAATACAGTCTATGAAAGCAGATTTCTAAATAGATACATTTAGTACTGTCTAAAAGTTGCTTATGAATCGCTTCAGTAAAGCAGAGTATCTGTGTTTTAGAATTTTATTGCTTATCACCCATTCAGTTCAATTCAAATGCCAACAATTATTGGGCACTTGTTATATGTTTGGGATGAGGAAGCTTCCTTATAATGCCTACAACCTGGGAAAATGGTGGACATCACCCACTCTGAGACAAGGCTGTAACACTAGTCTAGCATGATTAAAAGTGAATGATGGGAAGAAACAGACTAATTCTACAAAGAAAGGCTACCTCTCCTTGAATCCGGTCCAGAAGGGTTAATAAAACAGAAGGAAATTAACAGGGGTAGGAGGTAGTCTGCACAAAAAGGAGAGCAGAAAATACCAGGAAAAGAGAAGGGTATGAGCAAAGACTCTCTCAGCCCAATGCTGTAGAGACACTAGTGCACGTGAAACGGCAGGCGGCAACGAAGCTAAAAAGATGGGCTGGGGCTATGGGTGCTACACAAAGCAACTGGATGTCATCATACATAATGGGATCATGTGATGGAAACTATTATGTGATCAAACAAGGTTTTCCCTCCTGGGTAGCCTGGAAGAGAAAGTGGAGACTTATTGCAATCAATCACATGGGACGGCCCAAACAGGACTGTGAGTGACTTGGAGTTGTGAGCATGGCAGATAGGATCACCAGGATGTACTGGCCACATGTGAGTAATGAAGGAGAAAGAAGGAAGAGGCAGAGACTTCTCTAAAGTTTCTAGTTAAGTAACTATAAAAATGGAAGGTGACAATACCTTCCACTCTAAGGTGGCACCATCCTCAAAGGCCAGAAACCGCTTACAATGGTCTTACTGGAAATTCAATGTCCATTCCACAAAGGGCCTCAACACAAAGGAACCAGAGTTGGAACACACCAGGACAACAATACAATTTTTGTAAAGAAAATCGCCCTCCTGCCTTAGTCAGTTTGGGATGCTATAACGAAATATCCAAGTGATTAATAAACAACAGAAATGTGTTGTTCACAGTTGTAGAGACTGGACGAGTCTAAGTTCAAGATGCCAGAAAGTTCAGTGTCTGCTGAGAGATGGTTCCTCACAAATGGCACTTTCTTGCTGTGTCCCCACATGGTGAAAGCAGCAATCAGGTTATCTCAAGCCTCTCTGATAAGGACAAGAATCCCATCTATGATGGCAGAGCTCTCATGACCTAATTACATCCTAAAGGCACTTCTTAATACTATCAAATTAGGTAGTAAGTTCCAACGTATGAATTTTCGGGATAGAGAGTCACCAACAATGGAATCAGAGTACCTCCCAAAAAACATAGATGAGAGAGAAAAGATCAGGAAGGATATTAGAATGGAGACACAAATAATGGCCAACTCCACTGTGTAATCAAAGAACTTAAAAATCAACCCAAACCTCTAACAATCTGTGAGAGGTCACAAGTTTAAAACATCTAGTGGTCAGGTGCAGTGGCTCATGCCTGCAAATCCCAGCACTTCAGGAGGCAGAGGCAAGAGCACTGCCTGTACCCAGGGGTTCGAGACCAGCCTGGGCAACTTGATGAGGCCTTATCTCTACAGTAAAGCAAAAAAATTAGCCAGGAGTGGCGGCATGTGCCTTAGTTCCAACTCCTTGGAAGGCTGAGGTGGAAGGATTGCCTGAGCCCAGTGGGTCAAAGGCTGCAGTAGCCATGATTGTGCCACTGCACTCCAGCCTGGGTGAAACTCCAACTCAAAAAAAGAAAAAAAAAGTCAATCAGATTCGAGTTCAGCCTCCAAATCTCTCTCAGCCCACAGGACACCCACTACTATCCTTTCTCACACCTTGAGATCGGTCTTAGTGTTTAAATAAGATCATCCACTACAAGCGATTTCCAAAGCTGCACAAATCAAAGTGAGATACATCTGGAACGCATAAATAAGTGTGCCCAAGTGCCACTTAAACAAATGTAGCATTTGAGGACAATCACCCAACCTTTCTATGAGTGCGTAAAATGAGACATCAATAGCCAGGCAACACAAAGCAGGTGACACTCTGGTTATGCAAGTGACAAGGCCAGAGAAGGCTGGGAGCGGAGCACGTGGCAACAAGGACAGAGAGATGGCAACAAAGGCATGGACTAACTATGGCATCACAAGGGACTCAGTCTGAGCTTCTTGAGCACATCTATTCTCTTTAAGGTTCAGAGAATGGACTGAAAGCTTCTGTGCTCCCTACACCTTGAAAAGAAGTTCATGTTTCTTTAACTTGTTCAAGTCAAAACCCACAAGCATCGCAATGGTTACCACCATGAGATTTTCTCTACTAGACATTCTTTTTTATTAAATATGTGATTCAGTCAAAGCAAAAATCTCACTGAGCTGGACCCCAGAAAGCAAGATGGAAGGGCAACCAGATCACACTTCAAAAGCTGATGCAGGATAATCTTGGCTGGATAACGTTCATCCTAGCCAAATTACAAATTAGAAAAGAATAAAAAGCACATGAAGCAGTTGAAAACTGGATATTTTTAAGAGAAAGAAACCAAAAAATGGAGTACATATGTCCCTCCCTAAAATCATAAGAGGATAATCAGCCTCTTTCAACATAAAGGCAGTTCCTAGGGAGTCATGGGAACGTTTCTGAAACAGTGATACATCAAAGTCCTCGTGCAGAAAACCGATATGTAAAATCACAAAGAAAATCTGTTTCTTGTATGACAGCAATTGGCTTAGAAGCTTGACATTCATTGCCAAGTAATATCTATGGGACCACACACAAAGCAACCGAAACAGACATTAGGCCTGCCTTCTAAGAATCAACATGTATCCTCCCATCCAAGGAACCAACATGCAAATGACTTTAAGGGCATCCCCAGTCAATAAAATAGTTCTAAGAATGCCAACCCAAAACAGTATGAATGCCTGCCATCACTTATTTATTTAATTAATGTGTAAACTATATACATGAACTACCATTCAGATAAATTATGCACATTTCAAAGTTCTACATATGGAAACAATGAACTGAACATTGCATGTTCTCACTTATCAGCGGGCCCTGATCACTGGTCACACAAGCACAAGGGTGGGATTGGCAGATGCCAGACACTGCTATGGGAGGCAGGGAGACATGTGGTAACACACTAGATACCTGGTCCACTATCGGGGAAAAGAGGGCCAAGTAGAAGCCCAAACATCACCTGCATGCAGCCTACTTATGTAGTAAACCCCCACCTGTACCCCGCAACTCTAAAATAAATTTTGATAAACTTCTGCATATGTTTATAAACTATATAATTTATTTGAACCAAACGGAATGCACTGACATTTAACTGCCAAGAAAAAGAAATATAAATTCTGAAATGTCCATCTCATGCCTTAATGAATTCATCTTGCATGTCAATCTGACATTGATGACCACTGCTAAAGGAAATAGAGGGCTGGTCTGAAATCTAAAAAAAAAAAAAAAAAACCAGAAAAGGCAGACTGTGGAAAACTCAGGTGGGGTCTGCAAGGTGTAAGAGAACTCTTCAGCAGCAGAAAGCAGATTATCTATGGTAAAAAGCCACTCCAAAATTGTTGATAATGTTTGTTTTGCACCTACTTACTGGAAAAAAAACCCTCAAGTTCCCCATCTGTAGAGTTGAAATTTTATCTCTATTTCATCCTGATTATAAAGCAACATCACATGAGGGCTAAAATCTCCCAGAATCTTCAGGAAGGAAACACATAGTCAATTCAGGAGACACGTGCTGAAAACCACGGCTGCACTGAAATCATCTGCTGCTAGCACTGGCTCTCACTGGGGACCATTAAATTCAGTTGTGCTTTTGCAACAAAGATAATCACAAATATTCCTTCACCAATAGTTAACAAAACAATACCATATGTAGGAAAAGAAAATGATAAGACAGGCGGTCTCATTCCCACCCACTGCAAGACAAGACAATGTATCATGATTTGCCAAGACAGACACAGCAAGCAAAAAAACACCTTTCCCACCAGAACTGTGTTTTTCAGTGTGGGCAATTTCAGGCACAGTCAGGATAAGCAGCCAAGAAATTTGAGTTCTATCGTCTAGAAGAATAAAGGCTAACAGTAACAAGCAATAAATTTTTTTTAAAATTTTGAACATAACTCTTTTCCTCATAGACAGAAAAAAAAAAAGATTTCATTTTCCAGAAGAAATCACCTGACCAGCTTCCAACTCAGAAAGCCATTGCTGACGGAAGGAGCTCTCATTACAAATTCAAATGGTGGTGGTCTCCCACTGACCCTTAACCCTGCTCTTCCACATCCTCTCCAAAATCCATCACTCCCTTCCCTACCTTTCTACTCAGATATCCTCTTGCCCTGAGTGTAAATTCTGCCCATAGTCCTCTACGTGACTCTCTTTACAGTACTTTTTAAACAAACTCATCTAGCTCTTTTCAGACTACCTCAATCTTGGTTTCAACGTAATTTCTCCTTCTAACCTCCTGCCGGACACCCTATAGGGCTACCCCATGATAAAATTCTAATTCGACCCACCGTGAAGGGTCAGAACCCTACACAGTACGATTCCTTCCAGAGAGCAGCATGAACTGTAATGTAACACAGACTTTGGATTCGGGCAGACCCAGCCTTAATCTGCCATCCAGTGAATCTTTGACCTTTAAGTCAGCCATTTTCCTTACAACTCTAGGAACCACTTCCCCCATCTGCAAAACAGGACATCTGTCTGCAGGTCAATGCTGGGGATTAAGTGAGACAATGCACCTGAAAGCACCAATACACCTTTAGTTGGGGCTTCATGAATGTGCATGTCTTTCTTTTCTTTCCTCCATCTACTTCTTCCTCCTGTTCTTCCCTTAAGTATCTTCCACTTCTTGTCCCTTGTATTCCTTCTATTCCAGGTCTTCTTGCTTTCAATTGCCATTGCTAATACTCCCTGCTTCTGTTCAATCCACTCAATGCATCACTGCAATACACTGCTGCAAAACAAAACACATTCAAAGTGCATTTACTGAGGGGAGGAGGGAGGGGATGGGAGGAGAGGTGGAGGGAAGAAAACAAAAAACAAAAAACAAAGTGCATTTACTGTTCTTTGAGAATACCATCACTCTGATTCCTGCTCCACATCAGACAGCAGACTGATACTGTATAAACTGGAATAAAATGGTAAAGGCGCATGACTTCCTAGGATGAAATACCCATCTTCTCTCCAAAATAAAATGCCACGTGGAGTGAGTTAGAAGTTGGTTATCTTTTCATGTTGGGGCGTTTTAATAGAAAACGTTGCAAAGTTCTGATCTCCCAAAATTGCTTTATCATCTTTCTCCTCTGAATCCCTGTGGTTATCAGTTACTTGAATACTTGTCTTAATAATTTTATTTTTTGGAAGGATCACAAGTTCCATGAAAGAAAGGACCACAGCGTATTACTTTTTGTCATCGTGCTCAATGGCACATGCTCCCCTGTATTAGTCAAAATGCTCCAGAGAAAGAGAATCTATAGATACACAGATTTACAATTATGCCTCTATATCTACCGAGAGAGAGAGAGAGAGAGAGAGAGAGACTGATTTTAATGAATTAGTTCATGTGATTTGGGGGACTGGCAAGTTTGAAATCTGCGGATAGGACAGCAGGTTGGAGATCCAGGGAAAAGTTACTGCTGCAGTCAAGTCCAAAAGTATCGAGAGGCAGAATTTCTTCCTTCTTAGGGAACCCTCAGTCTTTTGTTTTAAAGATCTTTGGCCGATGGATAAAATCCACTCATGTTATGAAGGGTAATCTGCCTTACTCAAACTCTGATATAAATATTAATCAAATCTACAGATACCTCATCCCAACATCTAGCTGGGCATTTGATAAAACAACGAGGCACCACAGACTAACCAAGTTGACGGATAAAATGAATCACCACTCCCCAACTCAACATTATCATTTCTCCAGTGCCTAGTAATGTCATTAATATTAGGCAAAAAAAGAAAAAGAATAGAATGCATTTCCCCAGAGAATGTTTACAATGGACTATCCAGCAGCTGTTCTTGAATGACTCACTACCAACCCACAAGTCTGCTTGACCTGCGCTCTGAAGGGAAGTCAACGTGAGGTGTCCCAGGTAGCCACAGGCTCTGGGGCATGAGGAGGTCACTGAGAAGAGCGGGGTGACTTCCAGGATGTCTTCACTGTCCCGTATTTCTAGATAGTTGCACCCATCCAAGCTTATGCCTCTTGGCAGCCAACATCATCTAGAGTCATGACTCTGTAACTTCAACATGGAAAACTGTACCAAAATGCATTTGCAGACTGACACACACACAAACACACACACATTCGCAGACAATGTAGCAATTTTATATAGCAGCTCCTGGTTCTTGAAAGCGCCCCCACCATTAACCCCTGTTCCTTCCTTATACACTTAAATTATGGAGGTCCCGGGTACATTTGCTATCCTGTTGGTGATAATTCTGTGCTAGCCTTGGATCAGAAATCACCACCCTCTTCCACCTCTGAGTCAAGACTTCATGCACACAGCGGGGCGGGGGTGGGGGGTGTCCCCCAGTTGGTCCTCCATTCTGACACAGCTGGGCTTGAAGTTCAGCATGAAAGCCCAGCAGTAGGGAGGAGGGTCTCAGCGATTGTTCAACAGCCTCCTACACGCAGCTCATGACTAATGCATCATGCTGGGAAAGCATTTCCTCCCAGCTAGTTAGAACTGACAAGTCCACATTTAAACCAAACCAGCCCTGAGAAGGCTCGAAAGTCACTCACAGCCCCTCTAAGACCTAAGTACACCCCTTTCTGAAAATATCCACCTAAAGAAGAAACAAGCAGAGAGTTTTGGCTTGGAAGTTTTTCCTTCTAATTCTGTTTCTCCTTAGGTTGGGGAGCTTGAATTTGCAAGGGTCACATCCAAACACAACCACAGTAGGTGGGCAACCGGTGTTCCTTTTTGAGCACCAAAATAACCTGTTAACTTGGGGCAAATCACTTCATTTCTCTGTGGCTTCAGATTCTTCCTCAGTCAAGTTCAGCACCCAGTAAGTGCTTTAAAGATGCTGAACTTCAGTCAGGCGTGGTGGCTCACGCCTGTGATCTCAATACTTTGGGAGGTAGAGGCAAGAGGATTGCCTGAACCCAGGGGCTCAAGACCAGCCTGGGCAATTTGACGAGACCTCAGCTCTACAATAAATCAAAAAATTAGCCAGGCATGGTGGCACACACCCGTAGTCCCAGCTGCTTAGAAGGCTGAGGCGGAAGGATCTCCCGAGCCCAGCAAGTTGAGGCTGCGGTGGCCATGAGCATGCCACTGCACTGTAGAAAAATGTTGAGCTTCACAGAAAAGGGATTCATCGGGTATGGTATGTAAAAGGGAAAAAAACAAAAACAGTATTGCGTGCATCATCAATATAGGCATTTATTTTTCCAGTAGTGATTTTCCATTCAAAATAGCATCCACGAGAAGAAGGAGGGGGATGAATCAAGTGTATTCACTAAACACAGCCTAGTGATCAAAATAACATCAGCCTTCTGGTTGCGCTGCTGCCTCACCCGCACAGGCGCGGGATGGAGGGCCCGCGTGCGGCCTGAACTCATGTTGGCATCAGGGTGCCAGCTTCAGAGCCACCTGTTTTGTTCTGTTTCTCTCGCTCCGTCCCCACACTCGCAGGAACAGCCTGCCATCTGTGCTGTACCACCCAGCTCAGCTCAGTCTTCCACAAAGGTAAATAAGATCCTAACGTTATTTTTCATCTAAAAATGTCCTTCAAGTATGGCTTCCAGACCTCAGTCTCAATTCAACTCAACCTAACTCAGTTTCGATGTACACTGGACACCCACTCTGTGGAAGGCGTGCTTCAAGATTCTACACAGGATGCTAAGACAGGGAAGGTTTAAAGCTCCTTTAAAGGTCTTGAAAATCCTTCATTTAGGTGGGTGGGAAAGAAGAAATGAGAGAAGACCCAAAAAGTGTAATATAAGGCCCAAAAGTTAGGTGTCATCCAATGAACTAGAGTCCTATGAAGAGGGAGGGGCGGAATTTAATGAAATTCATGATGCCCAGTGTATGATGATGCGGCTAATTAAATATATGCCCTTAAAAGGGCAAAGGTTAAAAAAAAAATGTATCTTTTGAGAACACATACTAGGAACAGATAGTTAATTTGACTGTGATTTTTTTTTAACCTGGATTTGATGATCACTCAGGAAAAGACTATGATCATTTTGGCATTTGCCATCCCATCAAATTACTGAATTTATAATCAGAATGCTGTTGAAATCCTCGGGAAGGAAAACATTCTTATTTTCTTTTTTTTGAGCCAAAGACTCACTCTGTCACCCAGGCTGGAGGGTAGTGGCACGCTCACAGCCACCACAGCCTCAACCTGCTGGGCTCAGGTGATCCTTCCACCTCAGCCTTCCAAGTAGCTGGAACCACAGGTATGTGCCACCATGTCCAGACAATTATTTATAAAGATGAGGTCTCGCCATGTTGCTCAGACTTGTCTCAGGCAATCCTCTCACCTCTGCCTCCCAAAGTGCTGGAATTACAGGAGTGAACAACCATGCCCAGCAGGAAACCATTTCTAATTCTGAGGGCTAATAATGAGTATTTGAAAATCATTTTACTATACAATCATGGTATAGAAGAGAATACTTATTTTTTTTAAAACTCAAAGGTTTATTTAAATTTTTTGTGTTTTATTTTCAAAGACAGGGTCTCGCTGATACCTGGGCTGGAGTCTAGTAGAACAATCATAGCTCACTGCAGCCTCGACCTCCTGGACTCAAGCAATCCTCCCACCTCAGCCTCTGCATAGAGTAGCTGGGACTACAGGTGCATGCCACCATGCCCAGCTAATTTTTTTTTTTAAGAGATAAGGTCTTGTTATGTTGCCCAGGCTTGTCTTGAACTCCTGGGCTCAAATGATCCTCCTGCCTCTGTCTCCCAAAATGTTGGGATTGCAGGCATGAGCCATCTCGCCCAGCCCTTTTTGCATTTTATTTAAATAAGCAAATCAATTAATTTCAAATTTTAAAAAAATGATTTTCATTCTAAAAGTTACCAGAGGATTTCCCAACAGATTCCTTGTATTCACTATTTTAGGACAGGTAAAAAGTATGAAATATGACATTTTTAAAAGTCCTGCCTGTACATAAGTCATAGGTAAGATAAAAAACAATACTTAGGTGTTGAAATTCATGTCTCTCTTATTTCAAATACCTGTCTGAAGAAGAAACAAAATGTGTCTTCTTTTCAGGGAGAGTCCAGGGTCCTTCTGGTTCCAATTTGAGGTTGGACTAGATCCTTTTTTTTAATTTTTATGTTTTTAAGAAACTGGGTCTCACTATGCTGCTCAGGCTAGTCTAGAACTCCTGGGCTCCAGCAATCCTCCCCCATCTCAGCCTCCCAAAGTGCTAGGATTACAGGCGTAAGCCACCGTGCCAGGTCTGGACTAGATTCTTGACCAGCTCTTTTTCATGGTCAGTCTCCAATGGCCCCTCTACTAAAGTCATACTACTGATCCCTCAGGGTTGTTCTAGAAGAACATGCTAGAAAAACACACACTAAAAGAATGGTCCCAGGGGTAAGTGAATTTGAAAAATGAATACAATTCAATTAAAATCTCACATCATATAAAATTAGAAAGTATACCTGAAAACATTACATTGAGTGAATAAACCAGGGACAAAAGGGCAGATACTGCATGATTCCACTGGGGGAGAGGGTAGAACAACCCCCCCCCCAAATTTGTTTATTAAAAATTGCAGGCCGGGTGTGGTAGCTCAAGCCTGTAATCCCAGCACTTGGGGAGGCTGAGGCAAGAGAAGCGCATGCCTGTAGTTCCAGCACTTGAAGGCTGAGGCGGAAGGATTGCCTGAGCCCAGCAGTGCAGCCCAGTCACTGCACTCCAGCCTAGGCAACAGAGTGAGACTCCAACTAAAAAAAAAAAAGTATGTATTTATTTTTACATGTTTTACATTTCAGTCACCTCCAAAGTACTCTGTTTGATGCAACACACCTATCGAGATGCTTTTTCCACTACTCAAAATAGTTTTTGAATTTGTCAATTTTGATGACTTTTAGTGCTTCTGCCGTTTTTTGTTTCATCTCTTCCACATTGGCAAAAAATTTCCTTTTTTTTCATCAGGGAAACAAACAAAAAAATCTCTTGGGGTGAAATCAGTGAATAGGGAGGGTAGGGCACAGGAGTCATGGCGTTTTTTGGTCAAAAACTGCTGAACATCAATGTGATATGGGCAGGTGTGCTGGTAAATCAACTGTCATGAAATAGGCAAACTTAAGGAAAGTATCTCCAAAAAGTAAAAAAAAAAAAATTTCAGTGAAGCTGAACGTAGCCTCTCACAACTAGCTGGTACATGGATGTCAATGGGTTCCTAGGACCTAGCAAGGGAAGCCTGTACTACAAGGAGTCTACCCTCCAAAAAATGATTCCAGGTGTCTTTGGGTCTCCCCTCGTATATGAGGTACCTAGAAATTCAGAGACTGAAAGTAAAATTGTGATTGCCAGGGGGAGAGGGGTGATTGGCAGGGGGACAGGGGTGATTTAGAGTTTAATGGGTAGAGAGTTTCAGTTTTGCAAGACAAAAAGAGTTCTGGAGATGAATGGTGGTGATTGTTGCATACACAATGTGAACATACTTAACACCCCTCAACTGTATACCTAAAGACAGTTAAAATGATCAATTTAATGCGATGTATACATTACATGACAAAAAAATTAGAGGACCTAATAATAACTAGTATTCCATGCTTACATCATAATTTGAAAAGTGTTTCTATAAATATTATATCATTTACTCATCACAGCAACCTGGGGGAGAGGTACATGTATTACTCTTCGGCCCCTTCTTGTGTAAGTGGCCTGTCCATTGCCTGGTGGATGAGGAGTGGCATGGCCATCATTGGAACCAGGCTGGCTTCCTTCCAAGCCTGCTGTATGCATTTTACCATTCCACACTGTCTTCCAATAGCTGTACATACTCTCGAGAAACATAGGAAATGTGCTCCAAGAAACATGCAATTCTATGGTCAACATTGGGAACTCCAGCTCTAGAAGGAAAGACACAGATTTCACTTCCTGTTGTTACCTAAAATGTTCTCATCGTGAAAACTTATTCTGTGGAGTCTCTATTGACAACGTGTGGAAGAGTTAGAGTCTCAGGGGTTACTACTGTGGGAAATCATCCTAATGAAACATGCTCACTTCTATTACTGCAGATTCTGTCTACTTGCAATAATCGAGTAATCAAAGTGTTTACTGAATTGGTAGTTCCAAGTGCCAATATCATTGCCAGCACAACTCTCATCTGGTAATCTTCCCTCTCTCATTTTCGGTGTTTCCTTATCTAAATCTTTCCATCAATCATAAAAGTACCACACAGACCTTGAGGAAGACAATGACTAATAAGACAGACGTCATCCTTGGCTTCTGAGAGAGAGAGAGAGGGAACTGAGCTATGTGCTTTAGGGAAAATAAAAAGCATAATGGTAAATTTCCCCCCACCACTATCGAAATCCTTTCCTACAAGGCCTGGTATAAATAAGTCAGAGAAAGAAACAGATATATCACTCAGAGGTGCAAGGTGAACAGGAATACAGGTTCAATAATAACGCTTAGATTTGGAGTTGTTTTTTTTTGAGTTGGAGTCTCACTCTGTCGCCCAGACTGGAGTGCAGTGACCACTCCCGGCCACTGCAGCCTCGACCTGCTGGGGCTCCAGCGATCCTTCCGCCTCAGCCTTCCAAGTAGCTGGAACTACAGGCGCGTGCTACCACGCCCGGCTGATTTGGAGTTTTATATACTTCATTAGCCGTTTCTTCACACTAATTAAAATAAAAACATCAACAACCACAAACCAAAATTTCTAATCACAGGTTTCCTGTTTTGTTTTGAACACAACTAAAATCTTTACGACAAAGAAACAAATTGTTCAAAGACAATTTGTAATTTGATACGCATACTTAATTTTTAAAGATTTCAATATCTCCTTCTGGGAGTAAATTAAAAATAATTCCCCACCACCACCACCCTCATGCCTTTCAGAGTGAAGGAAAACACAGTCCTGGTCTTCAAGTAGTAAACCTGGCCGGGCCTCCAGGTCACCACCCTCTCCTTTCCATGACATTTCTGAGAATGCAAGTAACTGCTGACATTGGCCCAGGCTTCCATGGAGAAAACTCTAAACCTGTCCACTGTGGTTTCTTGTTGGGGCTTGTGCTGTTTGTTTGTTACGTATGTTCAATTTACAATGGGAGTCTGTCAGCTTCTTTTTGTTTGAACTTGACACAATGGGAAAAGCCCTTAAGGGTTAATCATTCATCTTGAAATAAAATCTGAAACAGATAATGAACAGGTCTTGAGCAATTGTGAAAGACACCCAAGAGTATTAGTCAAAATAACAACTGTTCCCAGATGAGAGCGGTCTCAGGCTCAACTGCATGCACTCCATTAGCCAGTAAGTGGCAGGGAGGGAGGGATGAGTACTTGGAGGATGGACTTAGGAGCCAGACAGAACAGGTGGGCCTTCTGCTTCTCCTGCTTGATACCCAAACAATAGCGAAAAGTCACTTCACATCGTCAAGCCTCAGTTTCTTCATTTAACAGAAATAATAAGAGTAAATGGAACAATCTAGTAAAAATCACAGTCCAGCTGGGCGTGGTAGGTCACGCCTGTAATCCCAGCACTTTGGAAAGTCAATGCAAGAGGATGCTTAAGCCCAGGAGTCTGAGACCAGCCTGGACAACATAAAGAGACATTGTCTCTACAAAAAAAAAAACTTTAAAAAAATTAGCCGGATGTGGTGGTGTGCACCTGTAGTCCCAGCTACTTGGAAGGCTAATGTGGAAGAATCACCTGAGCCCAGGAGTTGAGGTTGTGATGAGTCATGATTGTGCACACTGCACTCCAGCCTGGGCAACAGAGTAAGAACCTGATTTAAAAAAAAAAAAAAGAAATCTCAGTTCACTTCTTGAGCTACAGAAGTGATCAATAACGGGGGCAGGGGAGG
>NW_007252334.1:410743-414342 GCF_000164805.1 Carlito syrichta
GAAGTTTTCAAAAAAATATGAAAAACGCAGTGAAATCAGAGCCTGAATTCATAAAATCTCATTCCTTATTGATCACAATGAACACACATGAAGGCCGCACATGGCGTAGGAAGGCATGACATTTAACAGAAGTCACAAGGGCAGCCAGTACCCCGCGTCAATGATCAATGTCAAGGATAAGAAATGACAACCTCAAAAGACCACGGCCTTACAAAGTAATAATACACCAATTCTCTAGCTTTTTCATATCTCAACAAGCTTTTTAAAAAGATTACTGTTACCCAAAATTAAAGCCATGGAAAGTTCATCTTCTACACATAAGTGACCGTTGTTGACGAAAGGTGAATAAAGACAAAAATATGCTGGAAAGATGCTGGAAAGAATATAGCCAATGGCAAAACATTATTACTGATCCAGAACCTGTCAGAAAGACACAACGCAAATCAGGTTTGCTAAATATACACAGACCAAAGTATAGATACACCCAATATGATTACAGTAAAATACTAGTTCTATAACAATTTGATTTAAAAGGTCACTTTGGGGATAAAAACCTAATTTCAAGGGGAGGCCAAAACTTTACCTGTACCATGTCCACTTGTATACCTAATCCTGAATTGTATCCCACATCTTTACAATAAAATATAAAAAATAAATAAAACAAATTTCACATATCTCACATAGGAAGTACCAGTAAATAGTAAAACGTACTTGCTCAAGAAAGCCAGCACCAAAAATACAGCTCATAGTAGGTGACCCCCAGTTACGCATGGAAATAACAGTTTTGCATTGTGAATCTTACAGCAGTGTTTATCCAGACAGTGAGATTATATGTGATCACTTTTTGTTAGCAAACATAAACAACAGCCATTACATCTGAGAAACCATGCACCCAGTGCTTAGGACTGGGGAGAGAACGGGGGTTGTATCAACTTTGATACAGATATGATTACCCTCATGAGTTAGCCTGGAAGGACCAGATCATGAGCCCAAGTCTAGAAGCCAGTGGCCCATTTCCAGAATGCCTAGTTTATAAGAACTAGATAAACACAGTAGAATTAAAAATTGCACAATAAGCCAGGCTCGATGGCTCAGCCTGTAATCCCAGCACTTTGGGAGGCCAAGGCGAGAGGACTGCCTGAGCCCGGGGGGTTCAAGACCAGCCTGGGCAACTTGGTGAGACCTTGTCTCTACAATAAACCACAAAAACTAGCCAGGCATGGTGGTGTGCATCTGTAGTTCCAGCTACTTGGAAGGCTGAGGCAGAAGGATGGCCTGAGCCCAGCAGGTCGAGGCTGCGGTGGCCATGAGTGTGCTACTGCACTCCAGCCTGGACAATAAGAGTGAGACTCCAATTCAAGAAAAAACCCAAAAACTGCACAATAATTCCTGGGTTCAATTTCTCATTCTTCTCTAGACTCTATTATGCAACCTGTAAATATAGTACACAAATGAAGACGCTGGGCATGGTGGCTCACACCCATAATCCTAGAACTTTGGGAGGCTATGGCAAGAAGATCAATTGAGCCCAAAAGTTTGAGGCCAGCCTAGGCAACATAACAAGATCTCATCGCTACAAAAAATAAAATAAAATAGCCAGGTGTGGTGGCATGCGCCTATAGTCCCAGCTATTTGGGAGGCTGAGGTGGAAAAACCTCTTGAGACCAGAAGGTCAAGGCTGTGTGAGCTATGATTGTGCCACTGCATTCCAGATTGGGTGACAAAGTGAGGCCCCGACTAAAATAATATATACAAAGGTACTGTTGGGATTACAGGGCATAAAAACAGAGCCCAGATAGAAATCATACTCTAGGTAAATTCATCAAAATGTACAGTAAGTATGTACTTATATACAGTAAGTAAGTTGCCTATCCCTGCTTCTAGGGGGGATATTAGGTTCAGAGAAAAAAAACATAATTCAACAGATAATGGAGATGCCAAATATCCTGCATTGCTATTCATACTCAATTTTAGGTAACTTCTGGATTACAAGACAGCACTGTCCAGCATCAAAATGATTTATAATTATTGAGACAAAAAAGAACAAAACCTTTGAAAAAAAATACTCTTAGGGAAAAAATGATGACGATAAAGCGAGACAGTGAACATAACATAACACGGTCCCAAGGTTCTACTTCCCAAAGCAATGAAATGCAAGACGTTTGCTTGGTGGAACTCCTGAGAGTGATAGCCTTGGCTTGGCTGTAAAAGCTACACACATGTTCATATACTTTATTTACTTCTATAGCAAAGAAAAAGTCCTTCTTCCAATTTTCTCAGAAAGTCCAGGCCAAGGTGTCCTAGCTAAGTTAGTACCAGAGGCATAAGGGATGATAAATATAGCAGCCATGCAAATAAGTAATTGGAGGGTAGGATAATGGAGAGGAAGAAATACAATACAATATATAACACAACACAATACAATCTTAAAAGCTTAGGTCAAAAGAGAATCTGGATACACTTTGATTAAACCCCAATCTTGGCTGGGCTCAGTGGCTCACGCCTTTTAATCCCAGCACTTTGGGAGGAACAAGCTGGGTGAATTGCTCGAGCCTAGGAGTTCGAGGTCAGCCTGGGCAACACAGCAAGATCTCATCTCAACAAAAAATTAAAATATTAATCAGGCATAGAAGCGCACGCCTGTAGATCCAGTCACTCAGGAGGCTGAGGCTGAAGGATTGCCTGAACCCAGGAGGTAGAGGCTGCGGTGAGTTGTGATTATGCCATTGTACTCCAGCCTGTGGGACAGAGCAAGACCTGGACTCAAACAAACAAACAAACAAACAAACAAACAAAAAAACCCCACAAAGAACAAAACAAAAAGCCCAGTCTTAAGGTTTCAAATGCTCTTTGTTTCTAGGAAGCCATCAGGAGAAGTTGCTTTGTAAAAATACATCCTGCCAGCTTCAACATTAGGAGTTCAGTCCAATTCCATTCAGCCAAACAACTACCGTGAAGTAAGAGTAGCAGGCTAACATGAAAGTGAGGTCAAGTTTTTTTGTTTTTGTTTTTAAATAAAGATGTGGGGTACAATTCAGGGTTAGGTATACAAATGTTGATTATGCAGCTACCTGTGTTGATGAGGTGTGCCCCTCCTCCCCTGGCAGATTCCCACTACTGCCAATCCCACCCTCGCTCCCTCGACAGTTTCCCACTACTGTCAATCACTTTCTTATAGTATTATAATTGTTCAAGGTCCGCCTATGAGTGAGATCATATGGTACTCTGTTCTTTGTTTCTGTGATAGATCACTGAGTATGATTGACTCTAAATCCATCCAAGCTGCTGTGAAGTTCACATGTTTGTCCTTTATGGCTGCATAATATTCCATTGTGTATATGTACCACATTTTTTTTATCCAGGACAGCTGTGGGTGCTGTCATTTAAAACTCAAGAGGACAAAAAAAGTTTATCAGTCTTAGTAAACTGTGACAACAGATTAAAATATATCACTGTTAGCCAGGCTCGGTGGTTCAGCCTGTAATCCCGCACCTTTGGGAGGCTGAGGTGAGCGGATTGCCTGAGCCTGCGGGTTCGAGACCCACCTGGGCAACTTGGCGAGACCTCATCTCTACAATAAATCAAAAATGAGCCGGGCA
>NW_007252334.1:414362-440308 GCF_000164805.1 Carlito syrichta
GTGGCCGGGAGCAGCCACTGCACTCGTCTGGGCAACAGAGTGAGACTCCAACTCAAAAAATAAAATAAAATATATCACTGACATGTTTTGAATTTCTGAGTCTACCCAACTCCAATAAATATCTTTTTTTTTTTTTTTTTTTGAGTAAGAGTCCCACTCTGTTGCCCAGGCTGGAGTACAGTGGCATGCTTACGGCTACCAGAGCCATAAACTGCTGGGCTCAGGCGACCCTTCTGCCTCAGCCTTCCAAGTAGCTGGAACCACAGGTGTGGACCAACACACCTGGTTAATTGTTTTGATGTATCATAGAGATGAGATCTCATCAAGTTGCCCAGGTTGGTCTTGAACACCTGGACTCAGACAATCCTCTCAACCTTGGCCACCCAGTGCTGGGATTACAGGTATGAGCCACCATGCCCAGCATAAATATCTTTTATCACACTGGTCTGTGGTAATTGTGTGTGAGAGACTTAACATTCATAAAACAAATGGTAAAAATATTAAATATTTTGCTTAACAATGATATGCAACTGAAACATTTGTCAGGCTATCATTTCACTAAAATGTTGATTTCTTTTTTAAAGCTCTACCTATAAAAAATGTTTAAATGCAGAGCCAAGAGTTTTTGTTGATTACTTTTAGTGTGGCAAGTCAGAGTGAACCACAACAAAAATTAAGTAATAATGGATGAGCATTTGGGTCTCCAGCTGGCCAAAAAAGGCTGAATTGCAGGATTCCACAGCAACAGGGTAGCAGGATGGACTGGGGACAGAGGAGTGAGCATGAACCATAAAAACCAGTCTTCAGCTTTTATCCTTTCTTGTAGGAACCTTGGATAAGAATTTAAAATTTCAAAACAACTAAATTTTTATTTTGAAAATATTTTTAAGACTAGGCTCAGTGGCTCAGCCTGTAATCCCAGCACTTTGGGAAGCCAAGGGGAGTGGATTGCCTGAGCCCAAGGGTTTAAGACCAGCCCGGGGAACTTGGCGAGATCTCGTCTCCACAATAACTAAAAAAAATCAGCTGGGCATGGTAGTGTGTGCTTGTAGTTCTGATTACTTGGAAGGCTGAGGCGGAAGGATCGCTGGAGCCCAGCAGGTCGAGGTTGCGGTGGCCGGGAGCGTGCCACTGCACTCCAGTCTGGGCGACAGTGAGACTCCAACTCAAAAAAAAAAAAAAAAAATTTTTTTAACCAAAAAATTAAAATTTTATTTACAGGTCAATAAATGAAGTCAGAGATGAAGCCAAAAAAAATTAAAAATTTATTTAAAAAATAAGTAATCCCTAAGGTTCCATGGACAGCCACCCCTCAGAGGCTCCCCCTCACTCTCACCTATACCTCTCCTTAAAAAGCTGCCCATCTTTATCCTTGGATATCTTGCCAACACCCAGTGGGGGAGAGAAGAGGGATTACAACATTTTCAGTCTTGGGTTTTAACATGACTGAACCCCTCCTGAGCCTTTCAGTAATTTGTATAAGAATGTGCCTGGAGGCACAGAGCTACCCTTCCATGCCAGTTTACAAATTCTAAACAGCCCTCATTTGTTTTTTTTCCACTTAGAAACAAAAACAATTCCCCCTAAAACCCTCAGAAAAAAATGTCAATGGCTTATTGACCCCCAATGTAACCACGAGATACAATTTTTTTCAAAACCTGGTGACTGGAGTGGAAAGGATATCCACCCACAGGGGTGACCAGCATGAGCAGGTCAGATACCAAGAAGGGGAATAGCTAAGGTCATCTCTGTCCAGGCAGAGTGCAGATGGTAGGACGCAGCAGGACAGAGAAGCCTCTTGAAGGGTCCCCAGGCCAAGTTGGGGACAATTTTTGAGTATCAAAATAAGTAATACCACTAGCAGGCTATAACCCACTGAATAAAATAGGAAACCTCAAGTCCATGCAGATAAAAATAAAATGGAAAGCATGATGAAATGATGAGAAACAAGGAGCCTGTATCACTTCAAATTATTCCCCCACAAAACATTTACTACTAGTGACAAAGCAGAAAAGAGTAACTTCTAGGAGGGAAGGTTGGCAACGCCATCTTAACTAAGTGACCATGGAAGTAGACAGCAACAGAAATGGGACAAGTAAAAATGGGGAGCTTTTGGAGAAGACACTGAATCCACATCGTGGCATCTGGTGTGTCTGCCAATGAGGCAATGATCCAATGTAGAGTGAATCATGAGAAAACACAAATTGATGGGCATTTTACAAAATAACTGGCCTGGGCTCTACGAAAGCATCAAGGTCACAAGAACCCAGGAAAGACTGAGGAGCTGTTCCTGACCGAAGGAGTCTAAAGACACACACAAGGACTAAACACAAGGCATGATTCTCAGCGGTAGGAAGTATTTGCTATTTTAGTGGGCACCATCCCAGAGAACACAGGACAAAATGAAATGGGGTGTGAGGAGTAGCTGGTAGGAATGGATCAGCTCATTTTGTGATTTTGAGCCCTGTATGGTGGTTGTCTAAAAGAGCATCCTTGTTTTATAGGAAAAAAACAACAGAAAACAAAACAAAAACACTAATGCCTGGGGTAAAAGCCATGTACTCAAATGATTTAGAGAAAAGACAATTCTTTATAACATATTACCAACTTTTCTCAAAATCTGTGAAAATTTCAAAACAAAAACAAGGCCTGACACAGTGGCTCACCTGTAATCCCAGCACTTTGGGAGGCCGAGGTGAGAGGACTGCCTGAGTCCGGGAGTCCGAGACCAGCCTGGGCAACTTGGTGAGACCTCGTCTTACAATAAATCACAAAAACTAGCCAGGCATGGTGGTGTCCATCTGTAGTTCGAGCTACTTGAGAGGCTGAGGCGGACGGATCGCCTAAGCCCAGCAAGTCAAGGCTGCAGTGGCCATGAGCGTGCCACTGCACTCCAGCCTGGACAACAGAGTGACATTCTGATACTAAAAAAAAAAAAAAAAAAACAAAACACAAAATTCCATACCTGATAACTTATTTATTCTAAGTTGTGTACACAGGTAGATACGTATAAGTGATTTCTATAATGAGACATCATTTAACATGGGATTTATTATATTAAATATGAGAATTACTGAAAGAAATATATGAGATTTGCTAATTTGAAATTCAGAAAAATAAAAAGCCCTTTAGCCACATGTGTTAAATGTTCTCTTGTCCTCACCAGAATATCCAAACCATCAGTTAGCAGGTTGTGTAAATTCATGGCTTGGCTTTGTCGTTTCATGCCAAGACACTCTTATAACTGCTGCCAACCGTCCAAGTACATGCTGAGTACACGCTGAGTACACAGAAGGCTCAGGAATGCCTCCTGCATCCAAGATCCCTTGGGAGGCCATTAGATCACTGCCAGGAACTAAGGAACGAAATCAAAATCTCTGTCAGGTGCTCTGCTTTCAAACTCCATGGGTCACAGACTCTGAAGACATGGGTTCTAGTCCCAGATTTACCCCCAGAGAGCTGTTTGATAGTACCACACTGGGCCTCAGGTTTGTTATCTGGAAAATGGGGAGCTAGGCATGATAATCTCATTCTTGAACTCCTGGCCTCAAGCAATCCTCCTGCCTCATCCTCACAAAGTGCTAGAATTATAGGCATACTACCATGCCAGCCTCTGTGATAATCATATATCATTCTTAACAACCTCACCAGCACTTAATGAAGGGCTTCCCTTTTGTCAGGCTCTGGTTCTGTTCTCATGGAGCTCAAGACTAGCAGAGGAAGAGGGGATTGCAAACAGACAACCTAAGGAGTAAGGGGCTCATTGGGGAGTACAGCCTCTATTCTGTTCAGGGAGATGATAGAAAGACGATGGAGGGAAGGGTACAGGACGATGGAGAGTTTCTGTTGAATTTGGAAGACAAAAATGAGGGGTTTCTTCAAATGGAATAAAAGGATGAGGCGAAGAGAACCAAGTTATTGTACTTCAGAGTCAATACTGCACAATGGTTAATCTGGCGCCTCCTAGCTGTGTGACTTTGGGCAACGGATCTAACCTCTACCACATCCTACAAAAGGGAGATAATGGCATTATCCACCTCATCCTCTGGAGGGTTAAAAGCTTTAATATATTCTATATCCCTATATGCTTCATATATCTACTATGTAACATATTTCATTATTAAATTGTTAACATAAGGTATATATTAGAACAAAAAAGTACTACAAGAATATTTTGCAAATATTTGCAAAATTTAAGAGACTAAAGAATTTTTAAGGAAAAAACTAAGACCCAGGGGGGTGAAAAGTACATATTATGGTTTAACTATCATTATTGGTTTTTAAAAATATTTAATACATCCTAAATGCCATCATCTCTGGAAGTATTCAATGCTTTAGTACATTCTACAAGAGGACCTGGCACATAGCAAGATTCAGTGAACGTCTGTTGGTCCTTATTATGATGATATCATCACACCAATGATAACTTGGTATGATTCAGGAAGAGGGGAGGGAGAGAGAGAGAGACAGAGAGAGAGAGAGAGAGAGAGAGAGAGAGAGAGAGAGAGAGAGAGAGAGTACTGAGGGGATGCTGAAATGTTGCAAACAGCTAGACCCCATGAGCCAGCTCCCAGAGGTCAGCAGGTGCCAGGAACAGAGTTTGAACTAGATTCTGTTCATAATGGAAGTCACTGTTGCAGTTCTCACATAAGGCCTATTGGTTCTCAATTTAGCCAGCTTGGTGACCTGGTTTGAGAGCCTACACCAGACATGTTCAACCCACAGCCCATGGGCCACAAGAGGCCCAGGAAAGCTAGCAAAGTAGCCCCACAAAAGTTTTTAACATCCTGTATTTTCTTGCATTTATTTTCTTCATGACCCCATGTGTAGCTCCATATTTGAAGTTTACAATCATGCCTTATTTGTGACATTGGTTTTTGACTGCATGTACATTTGAAGCACATGAAGAGCAAAATTCCAACAAATATTTCTGACAAGCACCTTGAGAACTCTCTAAGAATTGCAACCACTTCCATCGAACCAGACACTAGAGTAGTTTTACAAAAACAAAGTCAAACTTCTCACTCGTTTCATATCGTTCTCATTTTTCTTAATAATATAAAAAATAACAAAAATAGAAGAAGTCATACTATGTATACACACTAACTATAGTATGTAATTTATGTGCGACCCAAGACAATTCCTCTTTACTCAAAGCAGTCCAGGGAAGCCAAAAGGTTGGACACCCCTGGTCTACTGCAAACTATCAGCAGGGAGTTAGAGGGGTTCATGCTGGTGGAGAGGAGGAAGAAGGAATGGAAGATGAAGCAACTCCAAGAACGCAAATGCAATTAGCTGGAAAGCCTCACCATTCTGGGCCTTACAACCTCAACCACTTTTATTCCCCCAAATCTCAGCACAATACAATGGTCAATTCTGTCGGAGGGGGGAAAAACCTGACTAAAGATTAATTTATGCTCAACACATTCTGCTGAGTAGGACTAGTGACATATGAAAGGTTTAAAAGTTTCCAAAATGAAATGAAAAGCTTTCGAATTTATAAGAAAAACAATCTTTCAGCAGAAAAATCATGTAGCTGGAATTACACACTCCTGAACGGGAGAGTCAGGCTAGAGTCCTCCTGAAAGGTTGTGAGAAAGCTTCTCAAATGCCAAAAAAGATGTGGTCTTCTAACCCTGTAAAGCTATGGTACAAAGATAAACTTTAGGGTATCTCTGAAGACAGCAAAATTTCTAAAAGGAACCATATAAAAAGCACAAATGTGATTTCAACTAGGATTTATTATACACGATCAGACATTCATCCTACATCTTTGAGCAGGTTACAAACACATTATCAGGAAAGAAGAAAAGCCCCCAGTACAGCACTTTAAAAAAATAAAAAAACCAAAATCTCCTTCTTTCCTACCTGTAAGAAGCTCATAACCACCTAAGGCAAAAGTCTGGAGGATCAAATAAAACATCCAGCTATCAAATGAAGTAAAACGTATTGCCAAGGTCTCCCTAATAGAAACACTTTACCTTCAGAAATTCTTAAGATTAAGTTTAAATACTCAATAATGGCAGAGACAGTAAATCAATTCCTTTTTGCCTGGGAAGTTAGGAAATGAATTTTCCCAGCCTCGTCACAGTTACTTGGGGAATACATGACCGAATTCTGGTCAGTGAAATGTGCGCCCACGGAATATTGGTCAATTCTAGACCCTGTCCTTGTCACATCCCCTGAAAGCCTCTAGGCTCTTCCTCTAATATTGCCTGCATGCCAAATGCAGAGAAGTCAGGGGAGGACTCTGAGTGCTTAGGGTCATCTAGATGGTGGAAGCTTGGGTCCCTGAATGACCACGTGGAGCAAAACACAGCAACCCCCATCCACATCTGCTGCCAACCAGCTTTGACTGTGACATGAACAATAAGTAAACTTCAGAGTCCATAAAGTCACTAAAATTTGGGGTTTATGTTATAGGAGTCGGCCCACCTGGATGAAAAACTACCTTGAGTTAATAAACTTCTGTAAGAATCTTCCAACCAAATGGTCACAAAGCTACTAAAAAGGCCTCCAAGAAGTCTTGAAAATTTAACCCCAAGGAGGATACATTAATTTCATAGACTTACAATCTGGACATCCTTGATTCCTAAAAACCCAGCTCACCAGCTGCCTTTTGGGATCAGAAGTTAACCACTCCCTGAAGGAAACCCCTACCAACCGCATTGCCTTCCACTAATTTTGTGACACCAAAATGATAAAGCAGGCAAGCTAGAAAAGTGTTCTTGTTAAAGTAGCCAACAACCCTAAAAGAAAGGTTACACACCGCTGTACGTGAGGAGGAGGAGGATGATACCAACAATAGTCATTGAGGAAAACTGTTTAAGGCAGGATGTCAAAACGCTTATATCTACAGCAAAGTATAATTTGCATTTTTATATAGTTACATTTAGCTGTGACTAGCACAATGCAATCCTCTGACAAAGGGCTGCATTCCAACTTTTCTTAAGAGAAAATAGAGAGCCAACTTGTCCTAACAAGTCAGCAACACCTGCATGGGTTTGGCAAGACTCTCACGACACGTAAATAATGAACTGCCAATAAGCTTGTTCTGGAACAAAGGAGGAAAAACTTGATTCTCTTGCCTGATGTCTCCTCCGTCAGGAAATGTTTTCTTTGCTGATACAGCAAGAGGAATATTGTCAAAAATTGCTAACTCAGGGGAATAAAGACCTTCCAAAGGGAGGGAGGAGACCACCATGGTTTAGGCTGCCAGTTTTAAAAGGAGGATGGGACTCTACTTTGGGAACAATTCATATTACTAAGAAATTGTTTTGTTTTTATGTCACTGCCAAGTGAAAGACTAAAGCTTTAAACCTTTAAGTCAAATTAGTTCCGATATGCCCACCAAGCGTTCCAAGGATGATGACCCAAACAGCCATGGGAGATGGTTTACCTTGACTAATTTCCTAAAGACTGTCTCATGGCCAGGTATGGTAGCTCATGCCTATAATCCCAGCACTTGGGGAGGCTGAGGCAGAAGGATCACTTGAGCCCAGGAGTTCAAGATCAGCCTGGGCAACATAGTAAAACTCTATCCCCCCAAAACCCCCAAAAAACTACCTTTAAAAAAATCATCTCACACCTGGGTCTAAATAAAAATTCCCAAACAGCTCTATTTCTGTCACCTTGGAATATATCAGAGCATGTGACAAACAGGATGTGAACTGGGGAGGAGAGGACCCACCAGCCTACTCGTATGTCTGGTATCAACTTCTACAAAAACCTCTATACACATCTCTTCATATAAAACAATGAAAGGCTGAGCAGTGATTGAGATTGTAACCTCTAGAGCCAGAAAGACTATGGAGAGAGTTACTAACCCTCATGAGACTTCAGTTTCTCATCCAAAACTGAGCTCGCTAATAATACCCATCTCCCGCCCCTTTGCAAGTGCGCAACGAGAGTGAATAAGCACATGATACTGGCTTTGGAATGGAAACAATAACAGAGGTTAGCTATCATCATTAATATATGCAGCATGTAGTGTCAGGGCCCTTGCAAATCACAAGAAGACTGAAAAATAATAGGATTTCAGAGGTTCTGAAAAAGACCCACCTTGTTCACAATATACTTTCCCTAACCAAATATTTTCTTGTTAAGATTTTTGGAAATTATATCTCTTCTTAAGAAACATATACCCTAAAGAGAAGAAAACTTGAGGTATATCCATATGAAGGTGTTCACTGAATCCATCGGTAACAATAGGATCATTTCTCAGATGCGCAGACTGAAGATCTGAGAGGTCCACCACATTGCCCAAGTTATTGGAAGTAGCAGAGTAGCAATTCCAACGTGGGTCCACTTGACCTTAATTAAGTTCATGTCCTTTTCCTATAGGATTCTGCCAGATACTAGTAACTGCTTTCCTTCCTGAGGAAAGAATTTTATAGCTAGAGAGAATGAGGGGAAGAAAAAAATATATATGAAAATATCGTGTCAAAAATAAGAATGAGAGAGGTAGGGTATGAAACAGAAATGAGTGCTGGGGGCACCACTATAACAAAGGTCAGGCAGCTCTAGGGGAAATAGCTCAGCAATCTTCCCAAACCCACATCATGCACAACCCTTAAATTATAGCAGTTATTCACCTGCCCGGTGCTAACAGAATGTTTAGATGCATAATATGTTGTTTAGATTGTTTAATAAGATACAGCAAGCTCAAACCTAAATTCTCCTTGCAATACTCTGAGAGGTGGAGAAGCAAATTTTTCGTGTGTAAATTATCTTTTCTAAGAATGCAAATATATGTATTTGAGGCAGACAACTGCTTGAGTAACATTTGATAATCCTGAAAGTTCAGTATGCTTTTTTCCTAAAGATCAACGTGATATCTACACAAAAGTATTTCTAAGGGGTAAATATACCAAGGAAATGATTTAGCTCTCTTTGTGTATTTTTGTTCCACTACATTTACTTTAATAACACATCCTTGCAATTGAGTTTCAATGGTATTCTGAGTCTTCTGGGAGATTCCCATCTGGGTTCCAAATAATCATCATTTGCAACATTTGTAGGTGAACAGAATGTTGGTTCACAATATAGAGAAAAGAAAGACAGATTGTTCTTTTAATGTCATTCATGTTGTGTGGGGGCAAAATAATTTATACAAAAACTCAGGCATTAGATAGACTACACTTAAAGAAAAAAGATTAGGCAGATGCTTAAGAAACAAGGACACTACTCTATGCCCCAGAGCACTCATTCACTTAGTTAATACACTCAAAATGGCTTAACAGATTCTGAGAAACTTAAGGGACTCTAAAATGTGATTCCTGCATGGTAGACAAATAGTACAACTATAACTAAGAATAATAATTAATGTTTATTGAGGAATTATACTATGAATTTTACATATAAAAGTTTACTTAGCTGTGCACAGTGGTTCACACCTATACTCTCAACATTTGGGAGGTTAAGGCAGGAGGATCACTTGAGGCCAGGAGATTATCCTGGGCTTCATAGTGAGACCCCCTCCTCATCTCAATTTCTTTAAAAAATCATTTTTTTTTTTAGCATGCCTATAGTCCCAGCTACTGAAGAGGCTGGAGGATCAATTAAAATTAAGCCCAGGAGTTCAAAGTTACAGAGACCTACAATGGTACCCCTGTACTTCAGCCTAGGTAGGTGGCAGTTCAAGTCGCTGGCTCTAAATGAAAAATGAAAAAGCTAATTCAGTTTTCCCAAAAGTCCTAAGAAGGCTGTTAATTATTACCAGGACCATTTCTCATTTACAGACAGGAAAACTGAGTCTAAAGTAGGTAAGTCATGGCAGATCACATTGATCCTTAGCTGGAAGACGTTTAAAAAAAAAAAGCTAGGTGCAGTGACTCACATCTGTAATCCCATCACTTTGGGAGGCAGAGGTAAGAGGATTGCCGGATCCCAGGGGCTTGAGACAAGCCTGAGCAACTTGGTGAGACCTCGTCTTTATAATAAATAAAATAAAATACAATAAAATTAGCCGGGCATGGTGGCACGCACCAACCGGAGCAACAAAGTGAGAGTACAGTTTTTTTTAAAAAGCGCTAGGATATTATTTAAAAACAGGAGATTCAACAGCAGGATTTAAGCTTACTGATGCTACAGGTATCCTGAGAACAACTGTGGATAAATGATGATTTGCAGTAGAATATATGACATTAAAAAATGTTAATAAGACCACCAAACTCTTTGACCCCACTTACAAGGAAGAGAAAGAGCCAACATAGTGAAAATATATAAAGAAAAGAAAGCATATGTTTCTTTAAATTGCTCCCATTGTCCTAAATATATAGTTAAAAAAGCAGAGTATACATCGATTTTTCTTAAACTGGACCCTGTTTTATATCTCAAACCTGTACACAGACAGACAGACATAATAGCCTGGCTTACTTCCTATTCTGCATCATTTTATTTAGAAATATCGGCCTCAAACCACTAAAATTATTTTATAAACTCCAAAAGAATGTTAACCTTCACCTGAAAAGTACTACCCACGTGGAAATGACAATTTTCTACAGGGAGCCATTTGTATTTTTTAAATAACCATGCTTATAAACGGTAGGTGTCACACAGCCTTGCTAATTGTGGCACACTTGCATAGGCCCAGTAGAAGGATGCTTAGCACAGGTTCCTTGGAGGACTTTCGAAGGTATATAACCTGAAACGGAATGCAAAATTATGTACATGGACATAGCTGCATCTATATAAAAAGCGGTTCAGGACTTTTATCAGCTTTCAGGAGAGTTGGGTACACAAAAATTTTAGGTATTTATTTATTTTCTTTAATTTTTGGTGAAAGTTGTCAAACCTTGCAACAAAACCACATGAAGCTTCCTCTAAATATAAATAAAACTAACATGCCATGAGAAGAGATCTTCCCAACCAAGGTGGCCATAAAACTGTCACAAAACAAACAGTAATAATACAGCAGGACATAAATGATAGTCATTCATTTATTCTATTATTCTACAAATAGAGTGCCTATGGAGGGTGATGAACTGTATTAAGATTCTGGGTATTAAATTGGAAAGGGGGGGAATTAAGTGAGAGGGCTCCTGGTGCCCTTTGCAGTGTTTCAGTATTATAATACTATGATCTTGAAAATCTACAAAACTGAAGATTGCCACCTACCTGTTTCCTGTCTGCTCTAAAGAACCTGACATAACGCTACAAGATATGGTTACTTTAAAACAAAAATGATAATGTTTACCATTCCTTGTTCCCAACTAATAGCCAAAATAACTCAAGGAAAGGTTTATACTGATTTAGACAATGGTAAAATGTAGCCACCCTAAGATGAAAAAGCATGAGTATTTTTCATAAAGTAGAGTATTTTATAAGGGCTAATTTAAGAACAGCATGAGGAAGCCTTATTAGACAAGAGCCACCTTGGGTTAACCTCCAACTAACCAATGAACAGCCTACAATCAAGGTTGAACCTCAACCAATCAGAACTGCCACGTTTCAATCCCTCATTTGCATGGCAGGAACATCAACCAATCAGAACTGCCATGTTTCAACCTCTCATTTGCATGGTAAGAACAGAAAACAGGCCAGCTCCCCTATAAAAACAACCTCAAACCTCTGGCTTGGGGCAGACAGCTCTTCTATTGCTGCCTCACCTGCTACTCCCCTGCAGTGTACTCAATAAACCTGTTCTTCTCTACTCAGACCTGACTTGGATGAAGTCTTTCATCACCCAAGACTCTGGCCGACCAGTCACTACCCGCCACAGCATTTCCATCTGAAAGGTCATTAAAAGACTAACAGGGCACTCTTCTCACCCTATGGTTGGGGCACAATAAGCTCTCTCACTAAAAAGTAAGACTCTGCGTGGTTGGAGCTTTATCAGATCAAAAATGTTAAAACTATTGTGGCTCCTGAGCTAAGACAAGAATATGCATGATGGCATGCAGTGCCATGTCCTCAAAGTCTAGTGTTTCCTTCCACAAGAAAGATCCTCAACTACAGTAAACTTACTCTCTGATCCCTTTGGCCCTCAGGATGAGTCACTGACCTGGAGAGAGTTTGGAGAATGACCTACACATGCCTAGATCAATCCCTTCTATTTCCCCCTTTCTTAGGGATCTCCCAGGACGCTGGAGAATGCAAGATCTGACCACTCTGGATCATGCAGTAGATCAGGGGTCCTCAAACTTTTAAAACAGGGGGCCAGTTCACTGTCCCTCAGACCATTGGAGGGGCGGACTATAGTTTAAAAAAAAAAAAAAACTATGAACAAATTCTTATGCACACTGCACATATCTTATTTTGAAGTGAAAAAACAAAATGGGAACAAATACAATACTTAAAATGAAGAACAAGTAAAGTTAAATCAACAAACTTACCAGTATTTCAGTGGGAACTATGGGCCTGCTGTTGGCTAATGAGATGGTCAATGTCCGAATCCATATTTGTCACTGCTTGTCGTGACAAGTTAAGGCGGCAAAAACACCTGGCGGGCCGGATAAATGTCCTCGGCAGGCCACATGTGGCCCACAGGCCATAGTTTGAGGACCCCTGCAGTAGATAATTTGAGATCCTGGCCCACAGGAGGAAATCTACTGTTGTCCTAGAAACCCACCTAGGTCTGCAAAGATGGGGTAAGTCTATCTAACTCCAATGGTCAGGGATATTTGGAAAACCTACTGTTGCTTCTATACCTCAAAGTCACAACCAACGATACTACATTTAGCAACCATAAAACCAACCTTTTGGTATCCAGCTGCTGACTCTTCTGTCTCTCTCAACTGGTCCAGAAACAAAACAGGAGAAAGAGCTTCTCAATTCAAAGTTCTATCCTCTCTATCATCTCAATTCTAGGTGGATTGAACACTTAAAACCCTGTGCTTTACTCATCTGTGACTTTCCAATTTTAGGGTAGATTAGATTGTCCTATGTGATCAGACAACTATACTAAGTCTTCATTTTCTCACAGAGCCCCCACACAGCAGAGAACTTTCTAGAAACCAAACATGTAACCAATGACCCAGCTCAACAGGATTTCAGAAAGAAGATTTCTTCTTAGGTTAATACCTAATCACAGACTCATGGCAGGGTCGCAGAGTGAAGTTAAACAGGAATTTGGTTACAGCTCCCACGTCTTCACAGAAAGAGGATTTGATTCTATTGTTCAAAGTGAACTTTCAGAATAACAAATATCAAACATGTTTTGATACACCCTTACAGGCTGATAAAGTTCAGGATGGCCGGGCATGGTGGCACATTCCTATAATCCCAGCACTTTGGGAGGCAGAGGTGAGAGGATTGCCTGAGCCCACTGGTTTGAGAACAGTCTGGGCAACATGGCCAGACCACATCACTATGATTTAAAAAAAAAAAAATGTAGCCGGGCATGGTGGCATGCACCTATGGTTCCAGCTACTTGGAAGGCTGAGGCAAAAGGACTGCCTGAGCCCAAGAGGTCGAGGCTGTAGTAACCATGAGCATACCACTGCACTCCAGCCTGGGCAACAGAGAGACTCTGACACACACACACACACACACACACACACACACACACACACACACACACACACACACAAAAGTTCAGGATTAATTATCCACAATTTAGCAGGCAGTCAAGAGACTCTTCTCTCAGACAGACTATCCAAGAAGCTAAAACCAATGTTCTTGTTCCTACTTCAATTTTCTATTTTCAAATCTGTTGAGTAAAACCAACTGATTTTGTCATGGTACATCCAATAAAATTTACTACTTGGGAAGTCATTATTTTGGGCTTTGATGCTGGGAGGAAAAGAAAATGAAAGAGTTCTATATATAAAACTCCTTAATATTATTCTTGGTAATGTTACTACAAGATAAAATCTGATTCGGCCTGGTTTCTCATTCAGAATGTTTTATCTCTAACTCAACATTACAAGATGGCCTCTGAGTGGAGTATTTTTTTTCCCCTAAAGGCAGTGTCTCGCTCTATTGCCTAGGCTGGAGTGCAATGGCATGATAATCGCTGACAGTAACCTCAAACTCCTGGATTCAAGCGATCCTCCAGCTTCAGACACCCAAGTAGTTAGAACTAACAGATGCACATCACCACACCTGGCCACACCTCTAAGTCTTGAATCAAATTTTTTGTGCCTCCAGGGCATCACATTTAGGCCTCAGTTTCTACTCCTGCAGCTTTGTATCATTACATACAGCATAAAGGATGCTAGGCCTTTTGTTTCTGGAGTTCTAATTTCTGCTGCATGACATGCTAAACAAACACCCAGATGGCAACATAAGCAAGTTATCCTTGGGAAGGATTAGTTGATAAACAATGATAATACATCCTCAAAAGGTGTGCAAGTTCCTGTTTTCAATGATTTTGGGCATATACATGGGAGAGGAATTGTTAAATCATATGGTAATTCTGTTTAACATCCTGGGAACCGCTAAATTGTTGTTCATGGCAGCACCCTTTTATGTTCCCACCAGCAATGCACAAGGGTTCCAATTTCTCTACATTCTCACTAACACTTGTTATTCTCCATTTTTAAAGAAATTATTATAACCATTCTAGCGGATATAAAGTGATCTCACTGTGGTTTTGATTTGCATTTCCCTAAAGATGTTGAGCATCTTTTCATGTACTTATTTGGCCACCTGTCTATTTTCTTTGGAGAAGTGTCTATTCAAGTCTTTTGCCCATTAAAAGTAAGTAAAAATAGCTCCTTACAACACATAAGAAGCCAAATTGATGGAATGAAGTGTAGGAAAACTTTAACTCCCCCGACATCCTTCAAAAACCAACTCAGCAGAGGAGAAAAAACGTCTAGAAGGAAATCATCTCGATATGCATAGTGGGTAACTCTGGAAGCAGGTTAAGGGGTCGTTTTGCTTGCCATCTTTTTGCTTAGTCACATATTGTAATGTTTCTACAATGAATGTGCATGATCATCTAAAAATAATATAGAAAACAGAGAAAGAAAAAGCTAGCTTGGAGTCCAGCTTCTCTCAAGTCCTCTTGCTCTTCATCCCTGACCAGAGGGCATCTTGCTTCAGGCATGCCATCGGTCTCATCATGATGCAGAAGATGGTTCTAGCTCACGGTAATAGAGGTGGACTTGTGCGGGACACTCCTTCCTCTAAGCCATGGCACATGTGAATTCCTTTTCTACTCACAACAGCTCTGTGAAGGGCTACTGTCATTGCCCCTCTTACAGGGGAAGGAATTGAAGCCCCAAGAACAACAGCAACTGGCCCACGGGCACTCTGCCCACCTGTGACAGAACCGGTTTCAAATCAACACTGAATCCTGAACCCAGACCTTTTGCCTTGACACTCTTCCCCCTCCTGGATATATTTCTGTTGTTGCCAATTCCTCTCTCTTTGTCACTATGCATTGACTTTTCTGTCACCTCTGCCATACTGTGAGGCAGGGAGCTGTAGCCTACCAATATCCAGCCAGTTCTCTAGTAAGTCCACTGAATCGTTGAATGCTAGTACCAAATCAAATAAATGTTTACAATAGTCCATGCATATGGCTCTATTTCTATTTACGCAAGAGTGTCAAGCAGCCACTGGCAACTTGAGTAAAGGATGGCCCACTTCATGATTTTCCCAGACAATTCCAGCAGGCTAGACAAATTTCTCCTTGGGTAACTCAGTTTCCTGTTGAAGTTCATGGTAGAATACTAGTGGGTGCACTTCTGGAGTTCACAGTCAAAGTGAAGAAGGCTGAGAAAGTTCACGAAGCCATTAAAAAAAAAAATAGTGTGAAGCCAGTCTGAAAAGACTACAGACTGTGGGATTCCAACTTTATGACATGCTAGAAAAGGTGAAACTGTGGAGACAGTTAAAATATATCAGTGGTAGCCGGGCTCGGTGGCTCAGCCTGTAATCCCGCGCCTTTGGGAGGCTGAGGTGACTGGATTGCTGAGCCTGCGGGATCGAGACCCGCCTGGGCAGCAAGACCTCATCTCTACAATAAATCAAAAAATCAGCCGGGCATGGTAGCGCGCGCCTGTAATCCGGCTACTCGGAAGGGTGAAGCGGAAGGATCGCAGGAGCCCAGCAGGTCGAGGCTGCGGTGGCTGGGAGCGGCCACTACACTCCAGTCTGGGTGACAGAGTGAGACTCCAACTCAAAAAATAAATAAATAAAATAAAATAAAATAAAATAATCAGTGGTTAGCCAGGCGTGGTGGCTCTCCTTTGTAATCCCAGCACTTTGAGAGGCGGAGGCAAGAGGATAGCCTGAGCTCAGGGGTTCAAGACCAGCCTGGGCAACTTGACGAGACCTCATCTCTACAATAAATCGTAAAATCAGTGGGGCGTGATAGCTCATGCCTGTGGTTCCAACTACTTGGAAGGCTGAGGCGGAAGGATCACCTGAGTCCAGTAGGTAGAGGCTGCAGTGGTCATGAGCATGCCACTACATTCCAGTCTGAGTGACAAAGTGAGACTCCAGCTCAAAAAATAAAAATAAAAAACAAAGTAAAATATTAGTAGGTGCTAGGGGTTAGTAGGGAGAAGGGGATGAACAGGTGGAGTGCAGAGGATTTTTAGGGCAGTGAAATTATCCTGTATGATACTGAAATGGTGGATCCAAGACGTTATACATTTGTCAAACCCACAGAATGTACAACACCAAGAGTGAACCTAATGTAAACTCTGGGCTCTGGACGACAATGATATGGAAATGCAGGTTCATCACCTGTAACACTCTGGTGGGGAATGTTGAGGCTTCACATGTATAGAGGCAGGAGCTTTGTGGGGAATCTCTGAACCAACTTGTCTGTGAACCTAAAACTATTCTTAAAAAATAAAGTCTTGCCAGGCTCGGTGACTCAGCCTGTAATCCCACCGCTTTGGGGGGCTGAGGTAAGTGGATTGCCTGAGCCTGTGGGTTTCAGACCCGCCTGGGCATTTTGGCGAGACCTCATCTCTACATAAAATCAGAAAAATTAGCCAGGCGTGGTAGCGCGCACCTGTAGTTCCAGCTACTTGGAAGGCTGAGGCGGAAGGATCGCCGGAGACCAGCAGGTCGAGGCTGCGGTGGCCAGGAGTGTGCCACTGCACTCCAGTCTGGGTGAAACAGTGAGACTCCAACTCAAAAAAAATAAAGTCTTTTAAAATAAAAATTTTAAAAATAAAGAAAAGGACAAAATTATGAACTTCATAGCAACTAGGATAGATTTAGAGTCTGTAATACTCAGTGATCTATTACAGAAACAAAGAACTGAGTACCACATGTTCTCACTCATAAGTGAACCCTCAATAGTTATCATTATATTACAAGAAAGGGATTGGCAGTAGGAGAAAATTGCCAGGGGAGGGGGGGGCATACTTCATCAATAAGGGTACCTGATCTCAACCAGGTGAAATGGGGACCAAAGTGAGACCCAAACTTTGCCTGTACGATGACCATTTGTATACCTAACGCTGAATTGTGCCCGACATCTTTAAAATAAAAATTTTTTTAAAAATTTAAAAATAAAGTCCTTAAAGAAAAAAGTAGTGCTATAGACAACATCAATAGAGAAAGTGGGAAACCAAGGTCCCAACAGGGATCCAAATGCCATGATGTTCATCACCTGCAGATAATGGAGACAAGACTCCCAGTTCTAAAGGCAGGAAATAGAGAAGTGGCTTTAACAATGGTTGAATCCTGGCCAGACGCGGTGGCTCACGCCTGTAAACCAAGCACTTTGGGAGACCGAGGCAAGGGGATTGCCTGAGCCCAGGGTTCAAGACCAGCCTGGGTGACACAGAGAGACCTCATCTCTATAATAAATTAAAAAGCTAGCCGGGCTCAGTGGCTCAGCCTGTAATCCCAGCACTTTGGGAGGCTGAGGTGAGAGGATTGCCTGAGCCCGTGGGTTTGAGACCTGCCTGGGCAACTTGGCGAGACCTCATCTCTACAATAAATAAATAAATAAAAATTAGCCGGGCATGGTAGCACACGCCTGTAGTTCCAGCTACTTGGAAGGCTGAGACGGAAGGATCGTCAGAGTTCAGCAGGTCGAGGCTGCGGTGGCTGGGAGTGGCCACTGCACTCCAGTCTGGGTGACAGAGTGAGACTCCAACTCAAAAAAAAAAAAGCAGCCAGGTGTGGTGGAGCACACCTGTAGTTCCAGCTACTTGGAAGGCTGACAAGGAAGGATCACCTGAGTTCAGTAGATCAAGGCAGTGGTAGCCATGAGCATGCACTGCACTCCAGTCTGGGCAACAGAGTGAGACCTTGACTCAAAAAAACAAAAACAAAAAAGGTTGAATCCTACAATGGTTGAGTAGGAGAGGCAGCAGAAATCTTTTTTAAAACTCCTATTATATTCATTTGGCTTCTGCCTAAGGACAGAGATATGATGTCTATGACACTGATAACAACAATAGCAGCTGACACTGTGAGGACCTACTGTAAATCAATCAGACACTAGAGAAATATTTTAATCTTCTAGCAATTCTGCAAGGAAAGTACTTATCCCCTTTAACAAATGAAGAGTTCAAAGCACAGAGCATAAGTGACCTGCCCAAGGCCATGCAGCCTGTAAATAAACGGTAGAGTCATGGTTTTTATTCTCCTTGTGCTGCTTTTTAGTCCTCTTTTCTGCCTTTACCTTTTAGATAGCTGCCTCAAGCAACCTCAGAATTCCAGGAGTTCATCCATAGGGTCAATGACATTGCCATGAGCAAAGGAAATAACTGCCTAACTAGAATATGTTACATTCATGCTGGAGACAAAGATATTTGGCTTGTTTTGGCTTCTAAACAACAAAGTGGATCTCTTAAGTCACTTCTTTGCTCCAATTATCTATCTACTTTAAAAACATTCTGGATGCCAGGCTCCATGGCTCAGCCTGTAATCCCGCGCCTTTGGGAGGCTGAGGTGAGTGGATTGCCTGAGACCGCGGGTTCGAAGACCCACCTGGGCAGCGAGACCTCATCTCTACAATAAATCAAAAAATTAGCTGGGCATGGTAGCGTGTGACTGTAGTTCCAGCTACTTGGAAGGCTGAGGAGGAAGGATTAATGGAGCCCAGCAGGTCAAGGCTGCAGTGGTCAGGAGCGGCCACTGCACTCCAGTCTGGGTGACAAAGTGAGATTCCAAATCAAATAAATAAATAAAAGGATCACTTGAAACATCCTTCCATAAGTTACTCAATAGTATATGGTCTTCATATACCTACAATCTTGGGTAAGATAGAATAGATGAACACGTATGGCAACATAATTTATTGTGTGGACAACAAATGGTAATATTTTGTAAATCTGTTCATTAAAACAAATTTACATAGCCTAAATAAAACTTCAAATTTCACTCTATGCTTGCTATAAAAAAACAGTTTACAAACATTCAAGCATTTCTGTTCTGATACTGGGATACATGTGTGAACAGTTTTCTTCAGTTTTAAAAACTGAATCTGATTATTTACTAAACATAAACTTACAATATATACATTTAAAGAGTAATTATCTTTCTCTGATGTCTATGAAAATATTTCTTTATATTGTATCAAATTACACTTATGGCTTGTAAGTTTTGATACTATGAAGATGCATCACAATATTTATTTAAGCCGGGCGCGGTGGCTCAGCCTGTAATCCCGCGCCTTTGGGAGGCTGAGGTGAGTGGATTGCCTGATCCCGCGGGTTCGAGACCCGCCTGGGCAGCGAGACATCATCTCTACAATAAATCAAAAAATCAGCCGGGCGTGGTAGTACATGCCTGTAATTCCGGCTACTTGGAAGGCTGAGGTGGAAGGATCGCTGGACCCCAGCAAGTTGAGGCTGCGGTGACCGGGAGCGGCCACTGCACTCCAGTCTGGGCGACAGAGTGATACTCCAACTCAGAAACAACAACAACAACAAAAAAAACATTCTGGTAATGTTCCCCTCAGCTAGGGGTCCATGGTACAAGAAAACGGTGAATGCCTAGATCACAACTACCTCCCTTGGTAGTTCTACCAAAGTAAAAGATGAACACAACAACACCATAATAACCAAATAAAAGAACAGGGGTATTTTTTACAGGTCAATACTAACAGAAAAGACTCCTGAAAGAATACATCCTCTTAGGATGTACTTTCAGAATTTATTCAGAAGAAACTTCATACAAGATAATGAAAATATTCACCTTATATAGCTGCAGAAACATAGATATGTTGCTGCTTTTGTGTGTGAGTGTGTGTGTGTGTGTGTGCGTGTGTGTGTGTGTGTGTGTGTCTCATTCTGTCGTCCAGGCTGGAGTGCAGAGACACGCTCATGGCTACTGCAACCTCAACCTACTGGGTTCAGGTGATCCTTCCATTTCAACCTTCCAAGCAGTTGGAACTACAGGCATGCATCACCATGCCCAGCTAATTTTTTTATTTGTCTCGCCAAGTTGCCCAGGTTGGTCTCAAACCCATAGGCTCCAGCAAACCTCTCGTCTCTGCCTTCCAAAGTGCTGAGATTAGAGTGACCCACCATGCCCGGATATGTTTCTACCTTTTAAGTCACAAAGATGGAAAGAAACCAGAAATCAGTGGGTTGAAGGTATCATATAAAGTGGGCATTAAAGAACCTATACGTTTCAATATTTTTTCACTCTACTTTTTATTTCCACTTGCAGCTAAGAATAAAGACAATATTATATTATATAAAATCGACAACATCCCATCCACGGACATTTAGGAGTCTTTAAAAAATGGACCTAAAGACTTTCTATTTCAAATGGAAAAAGTCCAGCCCTTGGCAGACCAACTGTATCTCACACGCTTCATACCATGCCAAGGTCTTTCCCCACTGAAAAACAGCGGTGCTGTGTAAATAAACATCCTGGCCTCAGTGAGACTCCCCACTCCCCTTCCACAGCTTAGAAGCTGAATCGCCCACCTGATCACGGCATGACCATACCATCTCTCGGTTGGTTGGTTGGTTGGTTTTGTCCTACTCCATCTTTCCTATGGGTCAAATCAATGACGCATTCACTGGGAACAGACTCAGTCATTCTTTCCTCTGGAGAAAGTCACAGCCCCTTCCTGCCTTTTGTTGTCCCTGCGTACTTGGGAAACCTTCTGGTGGGAGATCATTAAAATAAAAGGGATGTATAAGGCCATTAACTGAGAATTCCTTATTAACCAGTTTGGGAGGTAGCTGAAATGTTTAAAGGAACTTCCTACCTATCTGCATACCAAACCAAAAAGGTGGAAAGAAAACCCAACAACCACACCAGTGAACTATACCATACTTCAGTGCACACCATGAGACTCCTGATAATCCACAGTGAGCCCTAAGAATCCATGAACTAGAAAGAAGCCCTCGGTAATAACAACACTGAAAAGGTAGGGCAAGTCGCCAGTATCCCAGGATATTCCTCACTCCCTGCAGATGTGCATGATAATCCTCTTCCCACTAGGTAATATTTGGGAAGTCTCTAAGATGCCAGATGAAAGGCATTTGTGACTGTGTGGGGCCCAGAGGCTATCCCTCTAAGTTTCTTGCAGTGGTGATTAAAGCGCCTGTCCTCCATCCCTTCTCTACCTTCCAGGGCCATGAGGTTTAATTAATATGCACTTGAGGTTTTAAGATCCCTAGATGAAAAGACGACCAGATGTGAAAGTTATTATTATTGTGTTCAAAGTATCCGGGTATACTAACATCTGTGGACAAGTTTACCGCATGCCACTTAAAACAGGCGAACAGGGTCACATGCCAAAAAATTCAGGTTTGAATTTTTGAAAAGCTCACAGATGCACCAGATGTGTTCAGGCCATGACTTCACACGTGGCTCTAGTGAGAAGACAGCACATACAATAAACGGTTCACTTCATTCAGAACTAAAACGCCAGATGATTAGCTGGAACCAAAAAAGGAAGTGGTTGATGGAAAGGAAGGTTGAATCTGCTCAAGGCAAAGCAGGGGCTCTAAGAGGCGAAACCAGGAAGGAGGATCTTTGCATTTTGAAGGTAAATGGAACACTGAGCTGTGGAGAATCTGAAATTATCTTCGAGCATTTTTTAGCCACTCTTGAGCTCAGCTCATTACAGAACTTATCAGCTAGTGACCCTCGCAGCATAAAAGTCTCTTTTTTCACCTACTACAAAGAAAGAGATTTTGTGCCTAGAGAAGCTGAAAAAACTCACTAATAAAGACCCAACAGCACCAGCGGGCTGTGTGCGCAACAGGAAGTCTAATCAATGCTCAGCCTCGGGGTGACTGGGAGACACCACCCAAATAAGGACGCTACTTACCCTCCTCCCAACATAGCCATCAGAGAGAACGCACAAAAACCTAAACCAGGCCTCCCCAGTTCTACTAGCAACCCTTAAAGATTTTCCATCTCACCAACAGTCCTGCCAGGCCCTGCCCTGAACACACTCCTGTCTGCATCTCCTTGATGCTCTCCCTAGCTCTCTACCAAGCCCCAGTGGTGCCCATGTTAGCCACACCCCCCAATATGCCAAGCTCAGCCCTCTACCCTCTCTTGCCTAGATGCTCCCTCAAGCCCTTGCCATTTGGCCCCACGGTCAACCATGCAGTGGGGCCTTCCCAACACCCCTATTCAAAACTCAAACACCCAGAACTTCCTTGCTTCATGGGTCTCCATTGCAATGATCATCTTTCAGCACAGCACATGTTGCACCTACAGCTGGCACTTGCTATCCACGGGTTCCGTAACCCTCAAACCGAACACTAAAAACATTAAAAACAAGTAAATAAATAGTTGTGTTTGTAATAAACATGTACAGGCTTTTTTTCTTGTCATTACTCCCTAAACAATACACCTAGCATTTACATTGTATTAGACATTACAAACAACCTGGAGACAATTTAAAGCATACAGGAGAATGTGCTTAGTTATATGCCAACACTACGCCACGTCAAATAAGGAACTTGAGCATCCATTGTGGAAGCTATTTTATAGACAAGTGACGTGTTAGCCTTCAACTGACCAATGAGCAGCCTACAGAGTCCAACATCAACCAATCAGAGTTTCTTCATTTACATGGCAGGAACATCAACCAATAAGAATTGCCATGTTTCTTTTTCTTTTTTTTTTGAGTTGGAGTCTCACTCTGTCGCCCGGACTGGAGTGCAGTGGCCGCTCCCGGCCACCGCAGCCTCGACCTGCTGGGCTCCGGCGATCCTTCTGCCTCAGCCTTCCAAGGAGTTGGAACTACAGGCGCATGCTACCACGCCCGGCTAATTTTTGATTTATTGTAGAGATGAGGTCTCACCAAGTTGCCCAGGCGGGTCTCGAACCCTCAGGCTCAGGCAATCCACTCACCTCAGCCTCCCAAAGGCGCGGGATTACAGGCTGAGCCACCGTGTGCATGGCGGGTACAGAAATGAGGCCAGCAGCACTATACAAACAAACTCAACCTATAGTTCCATCTACTTGGAAGGCTGAGGCAGAAGGATCGCCGGAGCCCAGCAGATCGAGGCTGCAGTGGCCATGAGCATGCCATTACACTCCAGCCGGGAGACAGAGAAAGACTCCAACTCAAAAAAAATAATAAAACAACCTCAAACCGCTGGCTGGGAGCAGACAGCTCTTCTATTGCTGCCATGTCCCCTGCTCCACTGCATTGTACTCAGTAAACCTGTCCTCTACTCTGATCTGCCTTGACTCTTTCACTGTCAGTGTCTTCAACTAACTGGTCACTAACCATGACATCCATGGTTTTGGTATCCTGAGGAGTCCTGAAAACAATACCTGCAGATACCAAGGGATGATTGTGCTTGTTTGTTGTCTACCTTCTGCCTCCAGAATGTCAGTTATGTGTGGGCAGGGATTCTTCTTGGTCTTGCTCACTACTGTATTCCACAGCAAATATTTGTTGAACACATGCATGATGACTTCAAAAAGTAAAAACAACCCTCAAGGAGAGACACTGAGGAAAGCTCCCGGAAAACCCTCCTAATTGCTCAGTTCCATGCTAACATGTCCATGCACATAACTCCCCTGGCAACTCCTCATGGGAAGGGTAATAGGATCAGGACAGGATGGGAGTATTTCTGGACCCTGGGTCACAGTACTTTCAGATACCATCAAAGCCCTGCTCTCCCTAACCCAGTGCAGGGAAGTCTGGCTAATATGAAACTACCATAAGAATCGGTCCATAGTCAGGCGTGGTGGGATGCATCTGTAGTTCTAGCTACTTGGAAGGTGGAGGCAGAAGGATCACCCAAGTCCAGCAGGTCAAGGCTGCGGTCACCGTGAGCGTGCCACCGCACTCCAGCCTGGGCAACAAGAGTAAAACTCCAACTAAAAAAAAAAAAATCGGTCCAACAGAAAATACGCCCTTAGTATCCACAGCATTGCTGCGACACAGGACCAGAAGGAAGAAAACAGGAACTTGAAATCAATGTTTTCATAGCTATGAAGCCACCAGGGAAATTCCTAGTTCTCGTCTTATCCTAGCACTCAAAGTCTCAGAGCCTTCTGCTTGAAGAGGGATTCTGCTCCACTGCCCATCTACGGCTGCCCAAGGAGACAGACTGCACAGAACTCTGAGAATTCAGTCATATAGGTCAAGAGACACGTTACTGGATACCATGAGGAGAACTCAGTGCTGTGTCTCTGAATTCTTTGGTCTGAATGTTGTTGTTTTGTAATAGACTTTATTTTATAGAGCAGTTTAAGGTTCACGGCAAAACTGAGAAGTACAGAGACATCCCACGTACCCCACCCTCTACACATGCACAGACTCCCTCGCTACCAACGCCCCACCAGAGTGGTCCCTTTGTTACAATCAACACACCGTAATCACCCAAAGGCTATAGTCTGCATTAGGATTTACTCTCAGAGTTGTGCATTCTATGGGTTTGGACAAATGTATAATAACATGTATCCACCATTACAGTCTCATACAGAGTAGTTTCACCATCCTAAAAGTCCTTCCTCTATTTGTTCATTGTTCCCACGTTCCTAACCCTCTGCCAACCACATTTAAGGTTATTCCATATTTTTCCATGGCTTGATAGCTTATTTCTTTTTAGTGCCAAATAATATTCTACTGTCTGTATGTACCACAATTCATCTATTTACCTGCTGAAGGACACCTTGGTTGCTTCCTGGTTTTGGCAATTATGAATAAGGTTGCTAAAAAATATCCATGTATGAGTGTTTTGGATTTTTGTTTGTTTGTCGTGGTATGGTACTTTGAATGCTTTTAACAGCAGCATAGGCAGGAAAAAGACACATAGGAAGAGGAATGTAAACAATGACCTTAGTGAATTAAAGACAAAATGGAATCCATACTCTCTAACAAAGTCCCTGTTTGTTTGTTTTTTGACTTGAAATCTCACTCCGTGGCCCAGGCTGGAGTGCAGTGGCACACTCGCAGCCACCCCAGTGTCAACCTGCTGGGCTCCAGCAATCCTTCCACCTCAGCCTTCCAAGCAGCCGGAACTACAGGCATGCACTCCCACGCCTGGCTAATTTTTGATTTTTTATTGCAGAGATGAGGTCTCGCCCAGGCTGGTCTTAAACCTGCGGGCTAAGGCAATCCACTCACCTTGGCCTCCCAAAGTGCTGGGATTACAGGCTGAGCCACCGAGCCTGGCCCAAAGTCCCTCTTTCTAAGAAGACTTTTGAGAAATTCAACTGGGCAAAGATGTCTGGTGTTAGTTTTAAACACACAAATAAGTCCATTTCTAACACTACGGGTTGCTGTTCTTTTTTTTTTTTTGAGTTGGTGTCTCACTCTGTCATCCAGGCTGGAATACACTGGCACAATCAACCGCTCACCATAGCCTCCTGGGCTTAAAGAATCCTTCTAATTCAGTTTCCCAAATATCTGGGACTATAGATGTATACTACAACACCTTGCTAATTTTTAAAATTTTTCGTAGAGACAGAGTCTTGCTGTGTTGGCCAGGTTAGTCTAGAACTCCTGGAGTCAAGCAATCCTCCCATCTGGGCCTCTCAAAGTGCTGGGATTACAGGCGTGAACCACTACACTGGGTCAATTTCTAACACTATGGTTTTATCAAACATTTCAGATGGATTTATAGATTCTAAAAAATAAA